>NW_006263353.1:533966-540545 GCF_000469605.1 Apis dorsata | reverse complement strand
CTCTCTCTCTCTCTCTCTCTCTCTCTTTCTCTCTCTCTCCCTTTTATCGATTCAATTCTCTTCGTCGCAATGGTCGACGATGAGGTCGGTTCGTTATCGCGAAAACACCGGCGTTGAGAGCGAAATAATGCGTTGTGGGCGCAGATAACCGGTTTTACACGCGTGTCAACGATAGTCAAAGCCCCGCCTTAATCATTCTAATGTGTCTCCCAACCCCGATCTCGTTCACCGTTTTCAAGGCTTTTTATTTTTCGAGGATCGGTCTGGACCGACGAAAATTACGATAACAGGATAATCATTCTCAGATGCGACACGAGCCGGCTCGCCTTCTATGCTGAATTGATGGTAGTTTTTTCAGTGATCGGGGCGACACGCAAAATAAGAATGGTATTTTGGGGAACTATCGAAGATTATATGTATATTGTGAAAAATAATTCGATTCTATTTTGAATTTAATTGGAGGAAATTTAATTAGAGAATAAATCTTTGGAGACCTTGAAATGTGTAATAAAAATGTGTTATAAAAAGAATCTTAAATTGATTAAGTTTTGAAAATAAATTTGGATTAGACTTAGGAATAGATTTAAATTAAATTAGGTTAGGTTAGATTTGAATTGTGTTTGAGTTAAGTTTTGAAATAAATTTAGAGTTAGACAGAATTTGAATTGTTTTCGATTCAAGTTCAGATTAGCTTAAATTTAGATGATTGGATTAAAGCAAATTTGGATTAATTCAATCTTAATCTTTATACTTAAGAAATATATATATATATATGTATATATGTAAAAAAAAATGTAGAAAAATTTATTCAGAACGACATTACATAACATTAATAACGTATTCAAGGAAATCGATAACTGACTTACAATTAAATATTTTAAATGATTATCAAGATTAAATTTAAATTTAATTCTATTTGTTTAAAAAATCCAAATTATAAATTTTGAATTTAATTTGATAGAATCCAATGAATATATGCATTTAAATATATATTATTATCATTTTGTTTTAAGTAGTTTAAAATAGATAATAATTACAGCTTCAGTTTTATATTATTAAAATTGAATGAAGAGGATTCTCTTCTTTTATAACAAAAATAACAAAATTTTTAATTAGAGAAAGTAATATATAAACTGTAATAAAAAAAATCTATTTACTTTTGATATGAAGTCATTCATCATCAGCTATTTATTGCTAATTTTATCGTTTTCTCATTTTTTCACTATACCTATCATGTAATCTCTTCTTTTATTTTTTTTAATCTTTTAGGTCAATATAAAAAATATAAAACGTATAAATATATTTATGGAATTAATAATAAAACTATAAATAAAATGCAATTGGATAAAATTATTACTGCTTTTTCATAAAATTGAAAATAGTAATAAAAAATGAAAGTCTTTGTATAGGAAATATATACCGGTTATAACAATGGAATACAAAAAAATTCAATTTTCAAAAGAGCCGAATGCGGATATATGGTTAATTTATGGGACATTGGGATCGAGGTAGTGCCGATCGCGATAAATCTCGATCTTTATGGTGATCCAATGTGCACGCGCCACGTGCTCTATGGTTATATCCGCCCACTTTCGTCCCCATCGACATCCGCCCTCTCGCGATACACGCTATTTATTTTCTCATCTTGGCCCCCACGACGCGTCATTCACGAGCTTTTCTTTTTCTCCTCTTTCCTTCTTTTCTTCCTCTCTTCGAGCTCGCGTCCCCTCGAGATTTGCCGGAAGATCGCGAATACTTTCGTTTATTTTCACCATTATGTCTATTGTGCGTTAATATGAGCACATGGAGAAAGGACAAGAGATGGAAAGATCGCGAAGCTGATTATGTAAATTTAAACGACAGTGAGTGTAAATACGTAATTTTAAAAAAAAATTGTATAATAGAGAAGAAATTTGAGAGGTTTAAAGTATTTAGATTGCGTTGAAAAAAAAATTATTATAATAACTCATCAATTTTCTAGTTATAACTTTAATATTCTAAACAATTTATTATTGAATTGATTTGAATTTATAACTACGTTTGAATCACAATATTATAATTGATTGATTTTGAAATATATAAAAAGATTGTAGTAATGAATTTAATTAATTTAAAAATATGTTTATTATTTAAAATCTAAAAAAAAAATAACAATGCTTAAATTTTAAATTTAATTTAAGCAAAAACTCAAGAAGTCTAAATATTATATTTCTATAAAAGAAAAATCTGAAAGAAATTTCAATTTACATCAAATTTTTCTATAATTATTTCCTTCGTCTTATATATCATACTTACTTAATGAAATTTCAATCACTTAAAATACCATATTATTATCAAAAAAATATTGAAAAAAATTTCCATTAAAAATAATTCTCTTTATAACACCATTACTCAAAATTCAATCTGCCACAAATTCGAGACATAGCCTCAAACTACGAAAAAGAAAGGTGGAAAAAAAATGAAATCGAAAGGAATAAAAAAGAAATCAATTTTTGAAAGATTCACGTCGCAACGATCCAAATCGATCGTAAAGGGATCGAGAGAGGAAGCGGCCACATAGAGCGGACAAATTACATGGCGGTGCTCACGGCGGTGCATCGATTTATGTCGAGCCAAACAGTGAAACGGTTGGTGTGCATTAGCATAATACGCGAGCCGATCGATTATTTCAATAAATGTAATCGGAACCAGCATTTAGTGGAACTCCCTGGATCAGCAGTAATGACCTCAATCAGATAAGCTCAGATGAGGAATAATGAACCGCATTTTAAATTCTCCCAATAGTCCTTTTACATATTCATTGCGTTCTCGCTGACACACGTAATCCATTCATTTTTCCATGAACTACTGTCCTTTTTGATTGTAATCCATCTCGTGGCATTTCATGAAAGTAATCTGTTAATTACTCGATTTGAATGCTTCCTATTATTGTGATATAATTAATTTTAATTTTTCTTTTTCCATAATTTAGTATCTTATATTTTTTGTATTAATAATTGTATTTTTTGGTTAAGAAACTTTTGATGAATTAATTGTGAATAAATTTGAATACTAATCTAATCTATTTTTTATTTCTTTTTTTTTTAATTATTAATAAATATTATTAATCAATATTTCTATTAATTGTTTTTTAGATTATCTATCAATAAATTTTCGTTTAGATTATAAATTAATTATTATTTTATAAAAAAGAAATTTTCAATTTTTTATTAAGAATATTTTTTAAATCTTTCTAAAATCATTTTTATTTGATAAATTTTAAATAAAAATATGTAATGAATATGATAATTCATTATCAATTTTTTAAATGGAGTTAATGTTCAAAAATTTATATATTTTTTTTATATTTTCATTGAATGTAGAAGTTTTTTTTTTAAGATGAATTTTCAAACTTGGTTAAATTTGTATTACTTTTAAAGTAAGATTTTTGAATAGAAATTAAAAATCAAATAATTTAATGTATTAATCTGTTGATTTCGTAAAAAAAAAATAATTCTATTTTTTCACATAATTAATTTAATTTATTGTAATATCTATTATTGATCATGTTATAAATCATAAAAATCTTCAAGTATTTATATAGCAAACATTTTAATTCAAGAATCGTGTTCGAATCTATGTAAAAAAACTTCCATTGAAAACATTGAAGATATATTGCGAGCTTGACTCGTCCGGCGTTTTACGAGATCTTTAAATCAAATCAAAGCTTTGAGGTGTCAGAAGGTGTTCTTTCTTCATACCGGAAGGAAACATTTCGCGTGTTCATTTTCACATGTTCACGATCGAGTTTAACTTCTCGTGGCAAGTCGACTGTAAACATAGTTTTTATAGCGCAATCAAAATGGAAGTAAATAGTCACAAAGATTAAGATTAAGCTCAAAAACTATTGTAAGTATTAGTTGATTGATTTTTTGTTAATAAATATTTATAACTAACAAATATTTGATATTATAATAGGTTTTTTGTTATAATAATAAATATTTGATACTAGATAATAGATTTCTTTTAATTCGTAGGAATAAAATACGAAGAGATGATAGAAAATTTATTTAGCATGTAAAAGAAAATGACATCATTTATGATATCAATATATAATTAAATTAAAAAAAATATGTACATGAACATTAAATTAGAAAAATTTGACTTTATTTTATGTTTTAATGATTAATTATTTTTGGTATCCATTTAATTTATTTTTATTATAATTATAATTTTATTAAAAAATAAAAAAGTTATTAATCTCAAAATTTTAATTATATTTTTAATTATAAAAAAAGATTTTCATAAGTTCTACTTTGTTTATCGATAATTAATTGGATTTAATATATAATTTATTATGATTATAATTTTGTTAAGAAAATGAAATTATGATTATATGAATTCCAAAATATAATTATATTAAATCTTTATAAGAATATTTCTTTATTATTATTTTTATTCATAATTAATTGCACATCTTTAATTTACTTATTATGATTGTAATTTTATTTAAAAATAAATAATGCAATACGAATATACTAAATTATAATTATAATTATAATTACAAAAGAAGATTTATATATACAATTGATTTTATTTATTATAATAGTCAATTGCAACTTTATGTGTTTAGTATGATATATATGTTTAATATGTTATAATCAATTGCCTTTAGTATACAATAAAAATTATAGTCTTTCTTGAAAATCATAAAAACATAGCTTTTTACTTATTACTTATAATTGCATATAATTTGATAATTATAATTGGTGATACTTATTCAATTTGATTATGATCATATAAAATTCATAAATCGAGTAATTACTATAATTAAATATATTAGAAATTGAATCATTATATATTATATCTCTCTATTTCACTTTTATAAATTTATGATAAATTAAATATAGTATTATTTTATTTAACTTTATATTCATATATAAATAAAATATATAATGTATATATAAATTACTCATAAATGAATTCATTCTATTTCTTTGTTTCAGACGTAAATTATCTGGATAATTTAATTCAACTTATAGAAACCGGAAATTATATTTTTCATAATGACTATAATAACATAATAACATAATCTAATATTTGCACATGATACGCCTAACTAAATACAAATGATTTAATACTTGCATTTAAATCATATAATGCATTTAATGTTTCATTTACATATGTATCATCATATCAGTAATCAAGCCGCGCTTCTTTCCTTTGATCTCTAATTAAAATGAAAAAAAAACCTCGGTTACTTCGATATTAGATCTACTATATTATTCGAATTCATATTTATACACTTTGTACAGACACATACGTATACTTTGTAATATAATTATAGCGTTCCTAATTATTGTATGGAGTATTAGATGAGTGAGATATAAATGAATAAGGCAAAATTTAATGTTTTAATTCATTTTATTTAAGTTCTTCGAATAATGAAATTATAATAACTTTTATTATTTAATATTTATATATTTTTGGATTCAAATATATTATAATTGAATCTATTATAACTGAGCTTCACTAAATAATAGTATTTAATATAGAATAATATTTATTTATTTTAGAATATAAAATATTGAATATAACTAAAAAAAAAAAAAAAAAAACATAGTCTAAAGTAGATTAATATTATTAAAATATACGTAAGCGTCGACTATTTTTTAATTAATCGAATTATTTTCAATTTTTTGAATGTTCAATTTAAAATTCGAAACTGAAATACGCGGGAAATTTAAAAAATTTTTTCTTGATTTATAAATTTATACAATTATTATATAAATTTATTTCTCTTAATTTAATTTTTTTATTTTTGAAAAAATTCTATATTTTCTCTAATTTTGATAAAATTTGAATGACTAAAATTTTGTTAATTAATAAAATGAATTTTCTCTGTAACATAATTACGAACTTTGTAACAAGAGAACTGCAAAGTTATTTTCATTTCACTATCAATTGATTCTTTCTTAATTATACTCACCAAGTTCCAGATTTTCACACGATATAAATTTTTTCTAAATGGAATATTTTATAATAGTATATTCCTCTAATAGCCAACTAGTTCACTTTCCATTAACTGGTTTCGTTTCACATTTATACGAAATGAAAAAATGGTTTCTTTTCACTTGATCTGGCATTGCCATTACGCTTCCAATTAGAGCCGCATTACGATGCTGAGAACGATTAGAGAATTGAGTTCTTGCGGTCAATTCAATCAGATACGAAGAAATAAGTATATATCTTATAATCGTATTTTTTTCGTTTTATTTGTACAACAGTATTCTGGATATTTGGAAAAATGCTAACAAACGTTAGCTGGTGTTTCTGAAGGTTAATTTTTTCATCATTAGCCTTAAGTAGAAATTTATTATAATATATTGATATTATGCAAATATTTTAAACTGCTTATTATCATATATTATTAAATGAAAATTAATAATATAAATATATTATTATATAAATATCTTTAAATATTCTATTATTATATACTTAATAATTTTTGATATATAAATTTCTTAATAAATATTTCAAAAAATTTTAAATCTTGAAGAAGAAATAGTAAAATATTAAAAATAACAATAATTTTTTTTA
>NW_006263353.1:527013-533379 GCF_000469605.1 Apis dorsata | reverse complement strand
CTTTTGGTTTTTACAATACTTTTTTAATCATTATTTAAAATCTCCACATTATTTAAAATTCTTTTTAAGTAATTTGTTTTTTTCCATGTAAATCTAAAATATATTTTATCTGTGGATCAATATCATGTATTATTTTATAATACAATTTAATATTTAATATTAAATTTAATAAAAATTATTTATACATATATTATATATTATATATAAAACACTATATTAAATATATATTAAATAAAACGCTAAGATTATTTTTTAATATGTATTATATATATATTTTTTAATATTAATAAAATCTTAAAATGATATAAATTTTGATTATAATGAATATTGATGAGATTATAATGAATTTTGTATAATGATTATAAGAAATATAAATGTATCAAAATTAAATATATATGTTTTGCATTTGAATATTGAAGAAGAGTATTAAATTTTAAATCACAAAAAAAAAAATATATAAAGCACTACTGGTTAAATTATCAATGATTTCATAGGCAACTTCTATACATAAAAATAAGATATTAAAATAATAATTACAATTGTTAAATCTATTGCATATAATCTTTTCTATAAGTAATATAAAATATAAATGTTAATATAAATGCATTAAAGAATTTTTCATCTGGGATTATTTTAACACTAATAAGATTTTTAATCTAATCTAAACCAGTTTACAATTAAAATATACTAAAGTATCAAGCTTCTTCATTGGAATGAAGATTACAGTGCTACTATGTAAAAATTACGTATTATAATTGCAATTGCAATTATTGAGAATATGAAGTAATTATTTTTACTTATCTGATAATTATAATTATATAACAATTTTACTTTACATTAAGGTATTAAAGTTTTTTTCAATAATAAAGATAATGAAAATGAGTTTTGATATTTTTAAAATCCATTTCAACAAATGAAGCAAGATATTAATTTCATCAAGAAATCAAATAATGGATGAAAGCTATCAATTCAAATATATAAAAATTAAGAAATGAGAAATATCAATCAATACAAAAAAATATTAAATCATCAAAAAACTGATCAATTAAAGAAATTCTCAATAAAATTCACTCATCAAGCATCCAAATCCTTAACAAGATCAAGATTATCAAGTCCATCATTAAACCACCAGACAACCACGATCTTTCTCAACAGAGAACCAGACCAATCCTTCATCCAAGGCAACGAAGGATAAATGAAGAAAGAAATGGTAAGATATATAAAGAAGAGAAAAAAAGAAGAGAGAAAAGAGCAACGAAGGAAGTTCTCGTTTTCTATACTCTTCCTAGCGACTGTACCCACCTTCATAGCACCCTTCTAGGGTCCAGTCACGTTTTTACCTCTGTTCCCCTTGCTCCCTTCGTGCCCCAGTACTCTCTATCCATCTCTCTTCACGCGATGCCAGTCACCGGCCCTGACTCCTACCAGCTTGCCGTTACGCTGTTAAACGAGCGAATCGCCAGTAGCTATCGGCTCGAGCGCATCTGGAAAGAATAAAGTACACGTTACGAAGGGTAAGCAAGCAGTCGTGCAGCAATGCAAGCCGGGACTAACGTAGACTGCATAAGTAATAGGGCCGCGGGCTTGCTACGCTCTCTTCTCTCTTTTCTGCTAGCGGATATAACCAGGTTGTGGAAGGATCGAAACGTCATCCCTCGATCGTTTCCGCGACCAAGTAACCCTTGAGGGAAGACATATAAAAGCGTTCTCGTCGAATCGTTACGATTGAAATGGAGATGAGTTGATGGTAGCGAGAGGTAAATGAGATGATAAGAATTAAGACAGAGAATGTCGAGAGAATATATCGAGCGATTCAAGAGAATTTTAAAAGATTTTTTTGAGATTTTTGATAAAATTTTTTTTTATTGTTTTTAATAAAATTGAATGAATAGAAAAAGGATTGATGAAATGATAGAAATGAGATTTGAAATTGTTTATAGTAAGAATTATTTAAGAAGAAAAGAATTTTGAAGAATTTTTACGATTTTTTATTTATTTTTGGAAAAATTTAAACGGAAAACGAATTGATGGAATGATAAAAATAAATTTTGAGAGCTATTCTATGAGAAGAAAAAGATTTTGATAAGTTTTATCAAAAAGTTGTTAAAGTTTTTAAAAAAATTCTTTTAAAATAGATTGGACAAAAATAAGATTGTTTAAATATATTGACGGTTTTTTAAGAAAGAAAGAATTTCGCATTTTTGAGATTTTTGCAAAATTTTATTCTTAAAAAAATTATAATAAAATTTTTTGAATATAAAAATAAATAAGATACGATAAAAATAAGATACTTTGAATGTGTTTGTAAAATTTAATTATAGTCATCTAATAAATATAAAAATATACAATATAAATATTCCATACATATCAAAATCAATACATAAACTAAAATAAAGTGAATGAAAATTATTATATTTTTACTTCATAAATTATTCCACATCCCCAACCAATTTTGTTAGTTGTTCTGAAACTTGAATTCAAGTTAAAGCAATATACAGAGATTTCAATGTAACACTACAATTATCCTATCTGGATCAAAAATCCTAACACATCAAATTTTACTATTCGTGCAATAAATTCATTTTTTATAGAAAAATTTATAAGTTCGTAAAACATCGCCATAGGCAAATTACGTGAGATACTTCGATTTACATATGAAATGAAGATAGTAACAAAATAAAAATTTTCTACCCTAAGGAAATTCAATTCTCCAACAATTTTGCAACAACAATTTTGCATAATCTCATAGGATGTAATATAATTCAAAACTGTTTCGAACCGTAACCTTTTATAACCTTTTATAACCCTTCATTTTCTTGATGACGAGTGTGCAATGACGATATGGTAATGCGATGAGTAAGTTGGATAAAGAATATTTATATTGGGATTACAAGTTCTTTTATAGGGATGTTTTCACTAATACGACAATTTTGCAATAATTTTACAGATATTTTTGTATTCCTTATGACAAATTCTTATATACATAAAAAATTGCCTTGAATATTAATGCCAGATTACTATTATGATCTATAATGATTATGACAACATAATAATCATATAATAGTTGTATAAAAAATAAAAAACAAAATTATGAAATTTTATAATTTTAAAATTCTTATGAATTAATTTCTAGAATTGTAATACTCCATTTTATCAATGAAAAGATGCATTAACAGAATTATATCAGAACAGAATTATAACAGAATTATATATCCACAGATAAATTATATAAAAAAAATTCTTTTTAAACAAGAAATTTATAATTTTAAGTAAAATATCCATATATTTTTTTTATATATAAATATAATGTCAAAATTCGATATATTAGAACTATTCTTCACTATACAAAAATATTTATTTTAATAACATTTTTAAGTCGAAATAATTTTATTCACAGGAATATGTTCAATTTTCAAAAATTACAAATAATTTTCATATCTTAAAATGCTTCCATAATATGCTATTTTCTTTGAAAAATATTCAACTAGGATAATGTAACATCATCGTACATTTAAAATAAAAATTCGCTTATCTACAGGATGTTCAATTTTTAAAAATTTCAAATTCCTTCTCATAAATTTACTTCAAATCTTACAATATTACCACAATCTCCCATTTTCTCTAATAGGAATATACAATGATAGCACACTAGCGCCATGGGTAAATTATATTGCCCGCAAACTAGAATCAATGCTCGAACAGCCAAATGGAGATCTGGAGAAAAAAACGAAGAATTCGTTTGCGGTTAAGTAATATCAACGAAAGGATACTCTAGGATCATTCTAGTTAATGATTCGTGGCTGGTAGCAAGCAAGCAACCGAAAGGATTATTTTATTTTCATATGAAAACGATTTCGATCTAGTGAATTCTAATCAAACTCAATGTTCTAAGTTATTTCAACTCATTCCAAGATTATAATGTGAAGGTGAAGATATTACGGTTTCGTTTTGAGGTAAAAATATATGGCAGAGATAGAGATTATATCACGTAGGAAGAAAGTAGCTCGATGTAAACATATATTGAAGTAACTTTATGTACTTTTGTGGTCATTGTATGATGAGTTTCATTTTGCGGTATACCGCAAGAATTTTATTTAGACACAGAAGTTTACAAATGGTTTGTGATTTTTAGATTAAATTAATAAGTAATTTTTGCTTTTCACAATTCTAATTTTGAGATTAAATTTATATATTTAAAATTTATTTACGGTTTGTAATTTTTAGATTAAATTAATAAGCGAACATTAATCTAATTTAAGTTTATTTTATAGATTTTATAGATATATTTTATAGACGACACAAGAAATAGAACTTAATTTAAAAACTCTACTAAATTTCGAAATTTTTTAGAAACTTAGAAACATAAAAATATAAAAATTTTTATTTTTAATTCCTTTTGATTAATAATACTGCTACATGCTTTAATCAATGAACGACTCATCCAGCGCTTGAAGATAATCTAAAAAAAAAAATATTTTTCCGATCCATTGAATCTTTCGTTACGATTCTGTCAATTCATTTTCACTATCCCTTTCATTTAATCCAATTACTACTCGAAAGATTTATTCAAATAATTGATAATCTAATTGTTTCCAGGATCATAGATCAAAGCAAGCTTCTTCACGCTCTATTATACTATCTCTATTATACTATCCGTATAATCCTCCTGAACGATTTACGCGACACAAATAGAGAACACGAAGCGTTACAATGAAGCGTGATCACTTTCGAGACGACACGGAAAGGATAAAGAAGGAGACTAACGAACGGTGGCCGTTTCCAAGGGTGTCCAGGTCGCGGCAATCAGCTCCGTGATTACTGCGTGGAGATCGAAGATAATCCGTGAAACGGGTAATTCCACGCAGGGAAGATCATTAACCGATGAGAAAGCGTGTTCCTTGAAAGACCTCGTGGTGACGCTAGGAAATCGTCGCTGTGAGCTTTATCCGTGAAATTTGCTGTGAAACGTTCAATGAGGATTATGAGGGATTATGAGCATAAGTTAATTTTTTTATATGATCACGTGGATAATACTATTGGTGGTTGGTACTTATTTGTCATTATTGATGGTGATAAAGTGATGATGATAGTATTGATCTATCTTCAAATTTATTATATTCTTTCAAAAATTCGGATTAATTTGGCGGAAGTTAAAAATTTTGATCAATAGAAGTACGGGAAAAAATTTTGTATTTAATAATTAAGTTTTAGTTATGAATGATATTATTCAAATTTATTAAGTATTATATAAAATGACAAGCGTATTCAAGTTTAAAATATATTCTTATAATGTATTCTTATAACTTATTTTTATTTTAAAAATATTTTAAAAAATTTAATAAAGCATTTAAATAAGTTTTGAAAGTTAATTTAATTAATAATCGATTTTAGTTATATTAAAAAAAAAAGAATTTTTAGATTAATAATTATATATTTTTATATACAATTTTTATTCTTCAGATAAATAAAATATCTTTTTCTCTAAAACTCTTTAAAATCTGTTTTTATTATGCCTTTTATTAATTATTAATATTAATTGAAAATCTTTCAACAATAAGCAGATCATTTTCAATAATTTTAAGAAAATTAAAAAAGTTATGAATTGACATTAAAAAAAATTAAAACACATGACATAACATTAAAATATTGCACTAAAAAATGATTATTTTTTGTTACTCGCAAAAAAAAGTCAAATCTAGATTCACATTTTTTTAAATATATTACGCGTAATAATTCAAAAATTATCAAAAATTGTTCATTTTATTGCTTCAGAATTACATACTGAAAAAATTTCTAAATTCAAGTTTATATTGCTTGTCTTCATTAGATAAATGCAATATCCTTTAACTATTAAAGCTTATTCTCCATTTTCTCTATTAGGCTCTATATATAGATCTATTTTTTATCTATTAAAATATTTTATATCATCATAATAGTGTAACAAAAATATTTACATGTTACATGGCTCATTTTGATTATATAAAAAAAAAAATCAGCGAAATAAATTTATAAGTAACAATATCTATATTCCAAAATCCTTTGATTAGAGCAATGGCCACGAATTCCGCGCGTGCCATTAACGTACACGATTCACGCGTGATTCCTGCTCCGCAGGCGCTTCGATCCTCGAGGTACAAGCGTGGTTCCGCGAGGCGGGACTCTCTAATACGCTGGCTAGAACACACCGGAACCGGCCGGTTCTCGGGTATTCATCGTGCGTTATTCGTACGCGTATCGCATATGCGAGTCCCGAGCGCCAGCGAGAGAACAAGCTATAGCGTTCGAAGCGAAGAGAACGATGGAAATTACTGTTCGCCTCGTAAATCGATGCAACGTGCAATTTACACCGCGAAACGGCGCTCGTTG
>NW_006263353.1:518120-526841 GCF_000469605.1 Apis dorsata | reverse complement strand
CGAGCCGGCTGATATTAAAGCCGCCATCTGCTTCGGGCGTGGGTCGATACCGGGGGGATACCTTTTAGAGAATATTCCGTAGCTATTCTGTATCTTATTTCGTCCTTCACTTTATCGCTCTTTTTAATATGGTCTTGGCCATCTGGCAGACAGAAGATGATATATTGTCAATAATATTTTGAAGTTAGATTGATTTTTAAGGTTATACAAATGTTACGAAAAATTAATCGTTCAAATTGTTGAAAGTAAATTAAAATGTCTAATTTTTTGATAATTGATAAAGTTTCATAATATGATTGGTCTATTATTAAATATAAAACATATTTATTATACAAATATGAAATTTAATTTTAAATTTAATTATTATTTTTTACACTATGGATAATATTTTATGTGACAATAATAGAGAATTACATGTCTGAAAATTAAAAATTCTATGTCATAGATATTGAGCTTAAAATTTTTTTAGTTCTGTTATTCTTTCGCAATTTTAATGCTTAGATTGAAGCATAAGATTCGATAAATTACTGAGAAAAAAAATCAAAACCTTTAATTTTTTACATAATAAGTGAAATTTAAATTACAATTTTGTTGTATTTATTGTGATATTACTGATTATATAATTTTTTATATAGTTTATGAGAAGGAATTGTATAAATTCATTCTGTATTTATAATTCTATTAAAAAACTATATTGAATTTCGTATTTATTATAGATTCATTTTATTCACAAATTACATTAATCCCAATCGTGATTATATCCATGGTTGTAGTCTTAAATTATTTATTTTCACAATAACAAGTAAAACCACAAGTGGCACAAGTTGTGGCTACAAGTTGTGCTAATTACATACTGGCAATGCATGCAAAACAAAATGAGCGCCATCTGTGATAGCTGTTCTGCGGGCCTGTATTAATCACTGTCGTGATTTCCGTTAATTACGCTTACAATTATAACCGAAACAATCTGCGAAACTAATTACTCTTACAATACTCTTACAATCTTATAAGTAGAACTAAATTTATATTTGCAGTGAAACGATGCAATAGTAATCTATAATTGCATCAATTATTCGTATAATCAGCGAATTGGATGCACAAATGATAGTTCGAATAATTAGAAATCTCATTTTCCTACTAGTAATATACTTATCATTCGAATGAGATATAACTTGAAATAATCTTTTACAAAGATTTATATTTTTATATTTATATTTATATTTTATATTTATATTTTACAAAGATTTATATTTTCCAAAATACATAGAATTCTTGTGTTTCATTGATAATAATATAGATTTATCAAAGAAATGTGTATGAAATGTATATAGATTGAAAGATTTCTCGAAGATAAAAATTGTATTAGCTTATAAACATTTAATGATCTGATATAAACTTTAAGTAATTAAAATAATTAATCGTTTTAAAAGTTTATAATTTTATTGTAATAGATTTATTGAAATTATATAGATTTATGAAATTGATTGTAAGATTCTTTAAATATTATAGAGGAAATATAAAGTGAAAAATTATTGGTTAACATAATTTTTCTAAGATAATAAGTCTATTAAAATAGAAATTCTAATTGAATTGCAATTAAAATGAAGATTTTACAAAAAACTATTCAAAAATGAGCAATTCAAAAAACTAACACAAAATGCTAAGATATATCATCAATTTACAAAATATCTAAATATAAAGTTTTCAATTCCAAGGAATCATTCAAAATTTTTTTCAAATCCTAAAAAATGATATCTTACAAAATTAATGACTGAAAGAGAAAAATCAACAAATAAAAAAATTAGTTAATTTTTTCCTTAACTTCAAAAATTTTGATGAATAATTCATTACGTTGTCGGATAATCGAACTTCTCGCGCAAAAATATAAAGAGATAATTAAGTAAACGTTAAAGTATCGATGGCAAATAACCGATGATTAATCGAAAATTACTTAAGTGATGGTTATTGATGATAGTCAGTAGTGGGGGCGCTGCTGATGGCCTATTTTCGCGTAATATACGAACCAACAGAATTCTTTCTCGAAAGCAAGTATCGATCAAATGGAGTCAGGTTAGTAGCAACGATGATCAAGATTCCAAGAGTCGAACGATGAAATCATTTCGAAGTGAGTAGCCATGATTGGAGTTTAAGATCAACCTTCCTATGTAGAAGCTTGTGCACACGCTTTGAAATTGCCGGTTCTGGGACATGGCAATCTTCGAGTTTCCATACGGTGAATGGTGATTTGATGCACGAGATGCAATGCTACTTATAGGTTAGGACAAGGATTTTGAGATAGAGATGTTTCATGTGAATTGAGTTAGCGCTTTTATCTATGATGCGAAGGTAATTTTGTAAATTAGTACTTGACTTGGATAGCATAGACGTTTTTATAGTATTTATAAATTTTATAATAGTTACTTTTTTTTTTGCTCTAAATAAAAATTTAGAATAATTATATACATATATTTTGATAGATTTAATGAATAAGTAAAGATTTAATGAATATTCTAAATTTGTTATATAATATAAATTCACATGATAAAATATAAAAAAGAAAATATATTCAGAATTTGTATAATTTTCTACAAAATTTTTTTATAATTCTATTACTAATGGAAATATATAAAATATTTTATATATTTCTATATGTTTCTATATATGTTAAAGTAAATAAAATATCTTGGTATTAAAAATAAAGCATGCCTATTTAAAATTGACTCATTCATTAACAATATACGTATAATATTTTCTTTAAGAATTATTAAAAATAATCTTAATAATTACAATAAATAAATTGTACATATATCTATTAAAAATCCGATTATTATTAATTATTTATTAAAAATCTACAATTTTTTCTTCAAAAATTTCTTTCTATTATTATTATTATTATCTATTATTATCTATTATTATTATATTATTCTATTATATTATTAAAAGTATAAAAAAGATATTTTTACAATTATTATTATTAATACAGCTACTTTATACTTTGTACATGCAATATTTAAAATTGTGATTAATCATTTATTTAAAATGAGATTTTATAAAAATTTTTTAATATTATTAAAAACTACAAAATATGAAATATCCTATATATATTTATAAAATATATAACACTTCATTCAAAATATAATAACATTTGTTTATAATCATTTGTATTATATTTACCAACATTTATTAATAAAGTCAAACAACGAAATTATTTCTCATATCTCGTCACACAAATTTCAAATCCAATATCATTTTTCTCCTCAAATTACGATGCACTTAGCAATATACATTAATCTACTTATATACGCGAATCTTCTAAAAGCTGGTACATTCATCTTGGCTAAGTACTCATCTTCCCTAACTATTCTATAAATCAGTGTTTCCCAACTTTCTTTAAGATGCGATCCATTTATATGATATTCAAATTATTTTTTTTTTCTCTTCATATAAAATAATAGAAAGTTTAAAAATTGCAGCATTTCTAATCAATGAAAAGATGATTTTATTATAATATAATAATATGATTATAATAAAATAAATAAATATTCAATCAAAAAAATTAATTTTAAATTCAAATTTCAATTAAAATTCTTTAATTGAAACAGTGATGATTTTTGAAGAGAATCATGATTCATAAGTTTAAAACTATTGTTAAAAATATATTAAAATTAAATTATTTTGCGTATTTAAATATTTAATAATAATTGTAATTTAGTAATAATCGTTAACTAAAAATAAAAGTAACGATTCTCAAAAAAACATTTGACAAACATCAAGAAGGTCGATTTATAAATTGAAAACCATTGGTAAATATATAAAAATAAATTTGTTTCATATTTAAATATTGAGTAATATAATTATAAATATCAATTAAAAATAACAATGGAAATTCTCGACATGATGCACAATGGTTGGGAATCACTGCCGTAAACCCAGCAAAGGTAAATTATCTAATGTATTTGAATATTTGATATATATTTCGCGGATCATTTTAAACAATGATCGTTCAAGTTAAGATGATTTGCGTTTTACGCGTAAACGTCGAGGGCGTGACAAAAATTCGGTTCGCGCGTGGTTGCTCATAAATTTTCGAGGCGAGCCACGATAAAATATAGAACGGGACAAGAATTTATCGTGGACCATGCTGGACAAGGATTCTGCGTCAACGGAAAGTGTTGTTTCCCAAAATAATATGCTTGAAGAAAACATTTTGATGCATCTTTGTCGCAGATGTTGCATCAAATAATAATTAGACGAAGGGAATATTTTTAATATTTATGATAAGGGATGGAAATTTCGGAAGATTGTATTTCATTGTCACATTTCTGCGTTTAATTTAAATTTTTAAATTTCTTAAATATATTATATTCAAATATTTGCAAATAAAAGGCAAATTAATACTTTAATAAGTTTCATTTAATAAAGATATAATATTTAATAATTTAATAAAGATATTTAATAAAATAAAATATATTGAAAATTAAAATTTTGTATTAATTTTATAATATTTATTTAAATTTGATAAAATTAAAGAATTAAGATAGCATATGCAATTTTCATTCTAGCATCATATATATTATATCATATATATATTATATATTAATAATAATATTAATATAATTATTAATATAATATAATATAATAATAATTATATATTAATGATAATATATTATATATCATAATTTATATTAAGTATAAAATAACAATTATAAAATTTATATAAGACATGCTTTATCATATATTTTAAAATTGTACATATTCATTCAATTTTATTAAATCATTGTAACTTCGTTCATGAAAAATCTCTATTCAAATTATTCAATAAACATCTTAATAGCGAACGATAATAATAATAATCATATTGACAATATATCTTCCATCAATAAATTGAATTTTGATGGTGCATAAATTCTGCGATAACTTTTTAACTTGTTGATAACTTTTTAACAAGTTAATCATTTCCAACAATCAAATGGAACTATGAAACCGCAAAAGGTTTGAGCACTTGGAAGGTGCCTATAGGAGAATTAAGATTGCACAAGCGTACGAGTAGCAAAAAATGTGGATACCTAATGTCATCGTAAATCTGCAGTAGCTGACGTGGCCCAGCCCACCGAGTGTGTCTGCAAAATATACACTGACGATAATTTACTCTCCGCAGATCCGTTTCCGTGTAACTCTTCCAACGAAACTGTATAATAGTCTCTCGTTTGAGATCCGTGGAAATAATTATAAATTCACTTCGAGAATACTCAATATCGTTACAAGTAACAATAATAATTTTGTTCAAACAATACTTATCGGATCGTTGAATACAAATACTAGATATACTAAATACTGTATGTATCTTAAAAATTTAATAAGTTTATAAAAAAAGATGATATATTATAGAAGAATTCAATATGAAACATTTTACAGTTGTTTGAATGGATTTCATTGCAAGATAAAAGATACATAACATCCTTAATTTGAATCTCATTGTATATAATTAATCGAAATTAATAAAATTTATTTTTAATATAAAATAATCTGTCGATTGAAAAGATTTTATAATTCTTCTGTGAAGAATTTTATTAATTTAAATTCTAGCTAAAAACAATTATTTTAAAGATAGATATATTCTATAATGTAATAAAAAGGAATGATCATTATAATCTAATTATATAATATCTATTTTAATTTAACTTTGCAAAATGTTTCAAAAATAGAAAAAATTAATAAATATCACAAAGTTAAATTTTACTATACATATAAAGTAATATACAGAATTTAAAGGAAAGAAATTTTATATGAAAACTTTTATCTTTTTAACTTAGATCTTTTTTCTTAATTTTAATATTCAATAGATTAAAAAATCTCAAAGATCTCAAAAGTTCCTATAATTCCTTAAAGTCATCATTGAACTCTAAATCAAATAATATTATATCAAACAAAATAGAATTTGAAAACAATTAATATAATAAAAATTCTTTGTAGTTTCTTTTCAACAATTGAATATTATAATAAATTTATAGATATTTTCAAATAAAATTATTAAACAAAAAATTTTTCCATTAATGAAATTTATAAATTTAAAAATAAATAAACCTTATATATACCTTATATATACCTTAGATTTTATTCGCAAAGTCACGTAGTCACAACAAATAGTCATTTTTGCTGGCCAAAGCCGCAAAGGGATGAATATGCTTCCTGTTCGATTCTTCGGATTGCAATAAACAATTATTACTTCATTCTCGCGCGCCTGTCCAGAATTCGAAACGTTTACGAACACGTCGTGTGCGGTGGCATCGAACCAACGCCATTAAAACTTGCGCGAAACATGTCGACGATTAAACAGTTGAACTGTGATGAAAACGATTTCTGTTAAACTTCGAAAAGTTTACAGTGCTTATCTTCGCGCATCTATTAATGAATCACTTGAATTGATCACACTCGAATTTTACGACTGTTTTACGAGATCTCCGTTTTGTAGAGAGATACAATCGAAGAGTCGACCAAAAAAGTCGACTTCTCGATGCACACGAGAGGGAGCTTAAACGTTCTTGTGATTTATAGCGACTGATTGTAACGCCCTCATGTGCAGATTTGTTGTCATGATAACTTTTTCTGAATTTTGAGATTCAAAGTTGAGGTTATATTGTGTTTTATTTATTTTATTAATTTTTATTGACTTATAATTTTTATTAGATTAATATACATTTTATAATTTGTTTTTATTTGATTTAATTTAAATTAATGTAATTTGTTTTCTATTTATTTGATATAATTTAATATGTATATGATTAGTAAGAATATAATTGTGTAACATACAATATTCATGATATTATAGTCTGCTATTATAAATAATACTTTTCTTTAAATAGTAATGCATACTATGTAATATTTTCTAATCTATTATATATTCTAATCTATTATTATATATATATTATATATTATATTATCTATTATATATTTCTTTTAAATGTAAAAATAAAAAAGAGAAATATTTGAAGTTTTGTAATGATTTTGGAAAAAATTAATAATACTTTGTTGATTTTTATATATATTGATTTTATGTACAAAATATATAGTAGTTAGTAGTATAAGTAAAAAATAATTCTATATAAATAGAAAAAAAATGTAATATAAAAAAATAATATTATTTATCATTTATCTTTATAAAATAATTTATCATCATTTATTACATTTATTACATATTTTTATATAAAATAATTTTCTCATATCCAATTAAGAGAAATTAGTAACATCTTGCATTTGATAAATTTTCAATCTTGATTTTCTACTTATATTTATATGTAACATTATTTCTTGCTTGCTAGTATCATCAATTATCAGATATCTTTTATTTTCTTACAATATTAAAATAATTATCAAAACGAGCACAATCATTAATAATATTGCATTTTCTAATATATCTTATTGATAAAACTACATATATAATTTGTCAAATTGTACAACTAGTTATTAAAAAAAAAACAGTTTTCATATGATCAGTGAAAACAGGTTTATCTAAAAAATACTTCTATACTAACCTAACTTCGTTCTCTTGAGAAATCAAAGGATTTAATCACAGTCATGAACATCAATTTTCGCAATTACTTAACCACATTCCAAACCCTTGTCAATTTCATTAAACAAACAATCATTTCCATTAATATAATTTCAACCATGTTTAGATTTCAATTATAATCGATCGAAACGATATTTCAATCAAATGATATCAACAAGCAAGGACAAATTAAATATTAAAATAATACGAGATATCGGTATTGTATTTGTATTTAATTGCGAACATTTCGTTCATTTGCCAATATTATTCCATTGAAACATTGTTATTAATTACATGAAGATTAATATATTAATTATAATTGCTATATTATAATTATAATTGCTATATTGTATATACTCAAATAACTGTAATTAATGATACTTTGGAGGTAATGAATCAAAGAAAGATGAAGAATTTTTTTTCATCTGATAATAATTAAAACTAAATATGTTCCATTCAATAATTTATGTTTGTCTATATGTTATTGTGTCTGATATGAAAAGAAATTGTGAAATGTCAAATAAATTTTATCATTTTTGCATTATAGTATATATCTATAAAAATATATAAAGATAAATAATAATTTTTATTCAGGTTCATTACATTTACCAAGAATAATTATCAAGAATTGTATCTTGTATACTTGTATATTATCTTGTACTTTTCATATCAAATTAAAAAGATTGAAATTTTATTACTTAATATACTTTATTATATACTAGTAAACTTTTGTAAAGTATAATCTTCAAATTTTATAATTTTCACGTATATTATCAAAAAACAAAATATTTGTTAAACTAATTTTTCAACCATTCTTTTGCACGCACAATCGAGTAAATGATAAATAATTTTTCGATCATTACAAAATATATCACCAAAATTTCTAGCATCTTATATTTTTACTACCAAGTAAGAAAAAAAGAAACATTAAAAAAAATCAAGTGGACAAGTCGAATACAAGATTGATATAATTTTACATATCGGCATGCTTGGCGGACACCTCGAATAAGCCGGGCTTGTTAATTATAACTTTAATTAGTTACGCTGCGTCCGCGATGTAACTAGCAGTTTGTATGGCCATGGAGCTGGGCGTCGCAAAAAAACCGTCAGTGGATTTGCATAAAAGCGTACGTCGTAGCACGCGGACGGCTGCAATTATGGGCGAATTTATT
>NW_006263353.1:516899-517954 GCF_000469605.1 Apis dorsata | reverse complement strand
GCCTGGCGCGGGCGCGCGCGCGCGCGCGCGTACTGTCGCGCGTAATGGCGTACGTTTTCTAAATATAGGACGCGAACGAAGGCGAACGAGGACGGCAGGAAGAGGTGTACGACGAACGTGTCGTAGGAAGGCTTCCTGCGATTCATCCAGGCCGGAATCAGGCGTTATTCGTATGACTGGACATGTGTCTGCCCTTCCATTGTGATCAACCACCACTACCACCGATGCTGTTACTGTTGCCCGTGAGAAACGATCAGGCGGCTTAATTAAAGGATTTACTTTCGCCACGAGCCACGCGCTCGCATCTCGGCTACGTGCTGTGGATCGTGATACGTCGATCGTGGGGTCCCGGTTCAACCATAGGCGAGAGGAAATTGATATTTTGGGATAGCAGTGAGGTTAGGTTTCTTTCGAGGATGATAATAATGGAAAATTGTATGATGATAGAATATTTTAATAATCATTGTTGTGATTGGTATTACTATTTAGAATAAGAAGGATTAAGTATTTCATTTTGAAACATTGGTGAGGTTAGATTTTTTTAAGTTAGTATTAAGAATTTATTTATTTATAGGATTAAGTATTTAATTGATGAATAAGTTATAAAATAGTAAATAGTATATCTTACTGAGAAATTTTTTGGAATAGCACAATAGTTAAAAAAACTTCATTCTCTTATTTATATAATTCATAGTAAATTAATAAATTAGTTAAAAATAGTGACAACAAATACTTAGTTATGTCACTATTAAATAATGAATATCTAATAATAATTTGTAAATATTTTAATTTATAAATATGTAATAACTCTAAGTAATTAAGTAATGAGTACAATGAAATTTAAATATTTTTTGAAATTAATAAATTTTTGGTGATTATTATGGTATTTAATATTTTTTAATAAGATTAATATCATTTTTATAAATGAAAATTGGATCTATAATCTAATCTAATCTAATCTAATTTTAATTTATCGAAAATTTTCATATTAATATAAATATAATTCTAGAATAAAAAGTTTCAACTGAATCGATACAATTTACAAGATGATTCGT
>NW_006263353.1:515916-516786 GCF_000469605.1 Apis dorsata | reverse complement strand
ATATATATATATATATATAATATAATTAATAGTATTTTTTATATAAATATAAATTGCTAATAACTCGAATCACGCAAGGACTACTCCTACAAAAAGATACACAAAATCTCATATCTTCTTTGATTATTCCTGAAGGAAATAATCGTTTACAATGATTTGACAATTAAGAATTTATTATAAAGAAGGACAATATATTAATATATAATTATATATTAATACTGATTCATTTGAAAGATTTTTTTTTTGATTTTACGATTGTAACTAATTCACTTTATAATTTTTAATTAATAAAATTTTAAGAAAAATTAATTTGAAAATTTATTAAAAAAATATTTAAAAAGAAAATGTTTCATTTTTGGCAATCGATACTTTCGCGTTTGGGACACGTTTCGAAATCCTCGAGTCGAACCTAAACGCTCACGTGCAAAGAAGAGAGTCCTCGTGTACGCAAGGAATAATTAATTAGCGGCAGTCGTTTCGGCAATCGAAAACAAAGATAGACGTTTGTATCCGTTGACTGGTAAGAACGTATCGTGCATCTCAATTGCTACCTTCCTGTAACGAAACATTAAAACAAAAAACATCATAACTATATCACGTGTATACGTGGAGTTCATCGTCTTAATCTTCTGTAATTTTCTTACGGACATAATTGCGTTATAATTTTTTAACTTGTTTATATATATATTTTTCTTTATGATGAATTTTAATTCTTTAGTTAATCGTTTTACTGGATATGAGTTAAAAGGAATAACGAACGATAATGATTATGAAGAAAAGTACTATTTTCTTTTTAACTTTATTGCATTTTTTAATGAAATAAGAGAGAAGATAATTAAAGATTTTAAATAAAATAGATAATGAAAAATT
>NW_006263353.1:513173-515744 GCF_000469605.1 Apis dorsata | reverse complement strand
ATATATATATATATATATATATATATATATTGCTTCAATACTTAATATTCGTTTAATTACGAATATTAAAAATCTAATAATAAACTTTAACATTCTAATGGTATTATCAAAAATAAAAAAAAAATTTTTATTAACATTGAATTTTAATTCAATTTTAAATTATATATTTTTTTAAATTATCAATATTTCAATTAAACTTCAAACAAAAAAAAATAATTCATATATATCAAATATTCATTCAATTCTCAATATATATTTACTAATAGATTGAAAATTTAGAATAATAAAAAATAACTTTTCATTAATATAAATACTTACTAACTTAGTCGTCAATGCAATATTTCAATCCTCAGTATTCTTTAATAGTTTCACCAGATTTCACTAACATAATAAAGAAAAATTTCCACTAACATATATAAATCTTTCAAATTACAATAATTTGATCAAATTTAAATAAAACATGAATGATAATAAATAATGTAATAGATAATAATAGGATAAGAAGCAAAATAAATCCTCGGTATCACTATAAGAACCAAAACAAGAAGAACTATCGATGATACTGATGTCTTATCGTTCCCTAGCAAATCTGATCGATTATTAAAAGCATCACGTGTCAACTTTGCCCACGAAATCGTCTCGCGAAAGCAGCAGCGCCATAGTGACAGGTCGCCACGAGTCGAAAATGGCTGCGCATCCGGTACTGACTGATTCCGAATTCCGCGCGACCATCGGCCACCAGTTGACATCTTGATTTTCGAGTGGCCCTCCGCCTCGACCCCTTCCACGAACCTATGAATCCTGATTTCCAATTCGAAGGGGTTGACTCGACGTGATGATCCTTCCGATCTCGTCCTCGTTGTCTCTCGTTGTCTCTCGTCTTCATCGTCTTGGTCGTCAAGAGATCGTCACGAGATCGTTCATCCATCCACGAGGCTGAGAGGAATGCTCAAGGACGAATTATATTTAGCCAACGTGGAGACACACTTCCAAGGATGCGATTTATATTGACGTATCGTATTTAATTTTGCTTATCGACGTGACACTTAACGACTCGTTTCTAACTGTGTGTTGCATTGTGATTATTCAAAGAAAAATTTTTAAATTTAATTCTATTTTTATGTTATAATTAAGTCTAAAAAATTCTTTAAAAAGATTATTCTCAATAGATTATGGTGAAGCTAATTTAATTTAATAATATGTAATATGTAATATAGTTAATTTTTTTAAATTTTTTTAATTAATTATAGAAAATTAAATATGAATCATTTTTTAAAATATAGAGCAAAAAGACTGGTCTAATCTAACATAAAGATATGTTGAATTATATTTTAAAGTGATTTATTGATAACAAAGGATTACTCTGTTATGAACTTCTATTATGCAATCAATGATGTCATAATTACATGTACATAGAATCTTGTTTTTAAATAAAAAAAAATTTTACAACTAATCTAAATTCTTCAAAAGAATTTTGCAAAATTTGAAATAAATGAAAATTTAATGAAATTAATCTATTGAATGATAATGAATAGGATTAAATATTCCAATTATATATGTAAATTATAATTGTCTTTATTACAATTAATATTTTTTTTATTGTTTATAAATAATTGTGAGAAATTATCATAATTATATAATAAAAGTTATCAATATAATTGTTTATTACAATTGTGAATCTAATCAAATAGACAGAAAAATCTTTATATTTTTATACAATTCAACATTGTCTTCGTCCTTTAAATCAATATTTTTTTATTGTATCTTAAGTACTTCATGCTAAAGAATCACAAATTATGTATAATTATAATATATTACATGAAATTGATTATATGAATAAACATGATTATATAATATATTATTCATATATAATAATTTTTTTTATTAATTATAATAAAAAATATTTATTTTTTTTTATTGTATATATAATAATTTTTATCAAGAAGACAAAAATATATCTTCAGAATGCAGTTCAATTTATTCTAGTTAAGTTAAATCAACATTCTTCTATAATCTATATCTTAAAAAATATTCAATAATTAAGTATTTTCACTAAAAATTCACTATTCTTTTATTATTTTAATAATTTAAGAAAAAGTTTTATACTCTGACAATTTTATTCACTTTCTGTAGTCAAGGAATTACGCTTGGATCATGCCAAATTTAGGATTCAAACGTTTTCAGCATCGAAGGGGCTAAACCTTGAAAGAGTATGGTGAGCCGTTATATGTCATAAATCTTGATTCACCCACGTGAAATTTATGGAAAGAAAGATTTCAAAAATAGAGAGAAAGAATACGAAAATAGAATCGTAAAATTTGGTAATTATTGGCTATGTTAATTTTTTATAATAATTAAACTTATAAAATGCATAATATCTTTTAAATTTGATCTCATTGCAACGTTATAAAAACGAATTAATGAATTTTCCAAAAACAAATTAATAGATTTTTTAATACATTTTACTTTTACTTTTAAAAAATAAATTATTAAATACTCTAAATAAAATTGAATTAAATATTTTTAAAAACTTTATTTTTTTTATTATATATTTTAAATTTATATTTATTA
>NW_006263353.1:509186-512841 GCF_000469605.1 Apis dorsata | reverse complement strand
TTATTATTATTATTATTATTATTATATTTATTATATATATTAGTATTTTTAAAAATATATATATAGATCTTTATTTCAATTTTAATTGATATTAAAGTTTTTCTTTAATATTTGTATTTTTAATTAATAATAATACAAATGATAAATTATAATTTAAATAATATTAATCAAATTTGAAGAAATAATTTTGAATTCAATTAAACTAACTTAAAATGGCTATCTACTTTTCCTTATTATTATAAATTTCAATTATAATTATTTGATGATATTAATCATTAATTTAATTAATAATTAAGAAATGATATTGCATATGTATCAATTTGTTTTATTATTATAGTAAATAAATTAGAAGTTGTAATTATGAAATCGTTTGTTGATATCTTTAATTATCAATTAATTTTGTCTCTAAAATTTATCGCGTTTAAGATTAAATAATAATCATTGTATCAAATATGTAACAAAATTATTATTGATTTTCCATTTTTATTAATCGTTTACCCTTGAAAACTGTGCTTTCTTTCTAATTATAATTTATTATAATTACTCGTTTTAATTGCAGTATGAAAATTATCATTGAAATTTAATATAACCTTCCTTATCCCACTTTCTAATTGCTATTTATTATGTAATTCAAATTAACATGTTGCAAAGCTACTCATCAGACTCATCAGTTTACATAGCAAGCACTTGGCGCGTTCGTGTTTGTTGCTACACTTCCGGTCGAAAGTGTATTCTCGATGGCGCACTGTTCGTTAGCTACTAATGATTACTATCTAAGATTAATCGTTAATCTTTTTATTTTTTTTCGTTTTGTAGAAGTATTAAACTATATTAAATTAAATTTTAAGATAAATTTTAGTCAAGAAATGATTGAAATAACTCTATTTGGAATATAAAAGAATAAATCAGCTAATCCAACTTATAAGCCAAATATTTGATTGTTCCAAGAATTTTTTTTGTTATTTGCATGTAATACATAGATTAGATACATTATTTTTTTAAATTATTAAATTATTTTTCAGTGATGCTAGAATCAATTTTAGTTCAATTTTTTCTAAATTCAAGTTTTTTAATAACATTTGAATTTCTTGAGTTTATGTATCTTGAACTCTTTTGTAAAATTTATGAATTATTAATATTAGAAAATTAAAAAGTTATAAGTTGCGAATAAAATAATTAAATAATTTAATGATTTTCCA
This sequence comes from Apis dorsata, assembly GCF_000469605.1. NCBI lineage: Eukaryota > Metazoa > Arthropoda > Insecta > Hymenoptera > Apidae > Apis > Apis dorsata. Next base: position 511,642 of record NW_006263353.1, on the reverse strand, counting down.
TAAAAAAATCGATTCTTTAAGTAATATTGAAAATTATGTCAAATAAATATTTTACAAATTGTAGAAAATTCCAGAGAAATAGAATTTTGATAGAATATTTAATAAAATTTTATAAAAAATAAAATATTATAATGTATCATTATATAATCTATTACTATATATATAGAAAATCTGTATAATAAAATAGTAAGCAAAAAATTTCAAGGCAATCTAACAAAACATCAATTCATTATTAAAAAAGTAAAAAATTAATTTAATGTAATTAATCTACAATAATAGCTGTATAACTAATATTAAATAAATTACATATAATAGTGATACATAAAAAATAAAATAAAAATTTAACTTTACAAGAGAAAAAATGTCATATAATAAAAAAAAATCTGACTTTATAATTGATCAATTGGCCCCTTGATTTCCCACTTTTTTTCTCGATTCCATCAAGAAAACCTTTCTTGCAACAGTTGTTCGTTAAAATAGTATTACTACTAACATTCCCACAGTCTATATTTTGTTTCGATTTTTCCGCTCACGATATTAACTTTTCCTATTAATAAAAGCATGGAACAGGATGTACAACAAGTTGCTATTTCTAGTGATTTACTGCTCTGCCACCGGTGTATCATTATGTTGGGTACTCGTTGTCAATGAAATGTTTAGCTTAACTCGCTCGTTTGATTTTATCGTCACAGCATGAAACGTAACTGATCTCTGTGGGCAGAACAATTACTCGCTAGTAGTGTCGCTTTTTTGTGGAATTTGAAGCGATTTGCGAACTTGCTCAAAGCGATAAATTCGCCGCATACATTGGATTCTGTTGCAAAAATTGTTCAAATAACTACGATTTTTGCGAATTTACAATTCTTATTGCGAATTCCTTCGAATTCCTTAAAAGATAGAGTTTTTTATAATGGTTCCAGAATTATAAGTAGATTGAATAGAATTTAATAGAGGTTATGTTGCGAAGATTTTTTTTACAACTGCCATGAATTTGTAATTCCCGATTTTGATTAGATGATAGAATTTCATCATAAATCATTGAATAAAAGTTATTATAAGAATTGTGATAATGACAATTGCAAATTTATAATTTTCATTGTGAATTCTTTCAACGAGAAGATAGAATTTTTTCATATAGTTTTAGAATTGTAAACCGGCCAAAAAGAAAATAGTAGAGTTTATGTTACAAAAATTATTTAAAAAAGCTATTGCCATTCAAAACTTCTATGAATTCCTCTTGTTAGAAGATTAAAATTTTTTCGTGAAAAGATAAGAGAACATTTTAAACTATATTTAAACTGATTAAATAAGGAAAGTAATGAAAAGATAAAGATTTTCTTATATTTTTATTTCATTATTCATTGGTTATTCAATATAGAAATATAATCATCAGCTTTTTCGATTATAATTAATTTGCTCGATCAATTATTTTGAATAAAGTTACTTTGAGTAAAGAATTATAGAATTTTATTTGCCTTATATATAAATACATAATAAATACATTTACAACAATTTATAAATATTTTTATGTTTTACTTTTATCAATCAATGAATCTAGTATAATGAATGATATTTGTTTCAAAAGAGCCAATGAGGTTAAGTAAGAGATAAATCAGTGAAAATTCTTCTTAATAACTTAATAGAGTATAAATAATTTTAATATATTATTTTAATATAAGTTGCTCTTGTCACCACCATTAATAATTCAATTATGAAAGATCATAAATGTAAAATACATCATGTCTTAAAATCGCTTTATAGCAATACCAATCGTACACATTGAATACGTTTTCTCTCAACTGATTGTCGGATTCGATTTGCATCCAACATCACCACTGTTCGTATTTCTTATGCGAGAGGCAATTAAATTGCAAATTATCCACGATACGAAGAAAAGAAAAAGAGGGAGAAATCACATGGTTTTTAGAGTAACAAGCCGGCTCTATCGTATCAGAAAATTCAATGGGACAGGTTTTTTTTTGCATTCATCGGCTAGAAGGAACATTTACCTTCCGTGCAAAAAAATAAAAAAAATAAAAATTTATAGAAGTTATAGTGAAACTTGAAGATCCTCTCCTCTTCATGAGGACAGGATTGTTTTTTTTCTTTGAAAACGTCACGCGATTCAATTTCTACTATCTTTTTAGCCTATGGATTATAAAGAAGACCAGGTCTGAAAGAGATTGAAAGATATGCCTATATGAGAATTAGTTTTTTTTCACATATTTGAGATTAGTTTTTAAATTTATTATTATTATTATTATTATATTTAATTGAATTTATTTTTATATAATTTATTTAGAGAAGAATAGTTATAAAGAGTTATAAAATTATATAATTTTATTTTGATAATTTTTAAAATAAGAATTTTTAAAATAAAGAATATCAGTTGATTTTTTTGTAAAAAATTATCAAAATTAAAATAAATAGATATATAGATTAATTTTTGAATATTA
>NW_006263353.1:505646-508974 GCF_000469605.1 Apis dorsata | reverse complement strand
TTTTTCAATATTTTAAAATAAAATGCAAAATTTTTATTTATATATTATTTATTTAGCATTTTTATTTATCAAGCAATTTATTAAACAATTAAACAATTTAATTTCTTAATTGAATTTAAAGAATTTTGTCAAGAACAAAGAACATAGATATTATATGTATAAATATATGTTAGAATATATATAATTTGCTTATTCCATTTGTTCCAATGAAATACATATAAGTATATGTGTAAAAATATTCATAAAAATTAAATTAAATATTAATAATAATTAAATATTCATAATAATTTAAATAATTCTTTAATTGATAAATAACAAAAAATATTACTTTAAAATATATATTAAAATGAAATATTATAATGAAATGATTAATATTTATTATAATATTTATATTTCAAATTATCTTACTCTTTTTTGCATATAATTAAAGAAAAAAATAATAATAATTAAAAAGCATGTAGAGGAAATGATAAAGAATATATATATAAGAAATTAGGAGAAATAATGAATTGTAAAAATATAACTTATTATTCTTCGCTAATTATACTTAGAATGGAAAAGAGATAGCCACATTTAATTCTGAATCAGTATGAGCATCAAAATCCATGACCTACGTTTCAAGAAGTTTGCGTGTCCCGTCAAACTCTTCCAACCATAACCTCACCCCAACAACCTCGAGGCGAAAGAATGAAAGAATCGTCACATTACTTTAATTTATCAAGATCTGAATTATTCAGTAATAAAAGTTTCCTTCTTATGATCCATCCATTAATTTTCAATCTTCGTAAATATTAAGTGACAATAATCGTTCATTAATTTAATTAAAAATTAATATCAAATCAATATGATATAATATATCATTTCTTTTTTAATATTTCAATTCTAGAATTGGAAAAAATTTGAAATAAATTCTAAAACAATTATTATATAAAAAATATTTCCATAAATAAATAAAATTAAAACTATTTAAAATTCTGTTAAATTATAAATTATAAATAATCAAAATTTGTGTTTTATAAAAAGATATAAAGATGGCGTGATATAGTTTTAACTTTCTCATGTGCCATTGTGGCGTTTAAATTTATGTTAGATAAAATAAGATAGAGAGTGAAATTTTTTCATCATATTTGCTAGTTTTTGTTTTGCTATAGTTTGAGTTTTATCGTTGTCTATATCGTTGTCTTATTTTATTTGATTCCCTTCATTTAACATAAACTTTAATAATATTGTAATATCGTAAATAGCTTAAACTGATATCTTTTGCATATTTTTTATGTGTGAGATCTTTAAAATTGTTTCTTCAATATATTAACATAAAAATAATATTTGTATATTTCATTTATATATTTTCAAATACTATCTCTTTATTTATATCTTATTTATAAAATATTATTATATCAATGGAACAAATACGATTTATATTTATATCTTTTTATCTATCTCAAAAATCTATTTTTTTCCTATTTTTCAGTCTTTCTGTTCAGTTTACAGATTTTTCCCTAAGCGATGAAAGTAAGGTCAGGATATCATTAACGCTAATTAAACAGCACGGCTGACAACGATGCGCGGTGAGAAGGTCAGGCGCATGCTCACGGAAGGTAAACGCGTGCGACGTAATCGCACGTGCGTAATTGCGAGCGCACGCGAGCACGGGCAGTCCATCCTCATGCTTTCTGTTTCGTCCGCCAGTTGCGCTTAACGCGTAGGAGCGAGGGTATTATCGTTGAGCATGACGCGATAATTACGCGTGCTCGCTCACCTGTCCGTATTCCCCTCGTTCTTTTAACCACCTTCTAGACATGCATCAAAAAATCTAATCGTCTTTGGTTTTATGAAGTGTCTTTAGATGGATAAAGGGAGGAAGTGGCTATAGAGGTTAATTAGATTTATTTTTGATGGAAGTGATTTGGATCTATAATGGTAGTATGAAAGAAGAAAATTTGTAACCTCAATTTTCTAATTTTATTAATATACATGGTTCTACGGTGACTTTCAGATAGATTGAATATGATAATAATAATCAATTCTAATTGGGTAAAGATTTGAGAATTAAATATTATGTTAATAATGAAATATTGGTGATAATTATTGAATGAATAAAAGAATAAATGAATTGAAAATAAAAATAATGGAAAGTTATAGTAGTTATAGTATTATTATAGTAAATTTGAATATTAAATCATTATGAATTTATTATTGTTGGAAATTAAATGTAGATTTTATATATTATATGTGTTATAGTTACATGTATTATTACTAAAAATTTGAATTTTGAAAATGTAATTATTAGTAATTTTATTATTGTTATATAATATTAATGTTAAATTTTTTTTTTAATTTAAAATTAAAAAGGAATAATTTAAAATTAATTAAAAGAATAAGTTTGAGAATATAGAGTTGATTATATATGAGAAACTTGTAAATATTTTGAATATATAATTAATATATTGAAAATATTGATGATTTAAAAATTGGATATATTATTGTTTGAAATTAAATAACAAAGATTGGATATATTGATACTAAAAATTCTTTATTAAAAATCTACGACTATTATTTTTAAAAATTATAAATTTTGAATATTATTGAATTGAAAAATTATTTAGCCTAATATAAACGGAAAATTCATAAATAAAAAAAAATTCTTAAAATGATTATTTCAAAATTTTTTAAAAAATTCACAATAAGAATTAAAAATTTACAAATTAATTATAGATATGATTATTTTAATATTAATAACTTTTAAAAGATTGCATAATTTCCATTGATTCATATAATATTACATGCAATCTTATACTAATGTTTCTAAATGAATAAATATACTATAAAAACGTTAAAAAGATTATTCTCATTAATGTCCGGACGCGTACGTTAATTTCACGTGATTCACCTTTTTAATTTGCAAGGTAATTGTAAGTTGGTAGAGATTTTTTTTTTCTTTAGTGGAAGTAACAGACTTGTGCCACGGAATTAATTTCTCCCTTTTTCAAAAACGTTGAAATGAGTTTCAACCATGTGCTTCCGTTCGCATGTTTTACAAATATTACATGTTTCTTCTGCTACTTGGATACAACTGATCGGATCATACTGATTAATCATTTTGCTTACTCTATGCAACAAAAATGAAACATATTTGTTATGATAATAGAACATAATCGAAAATTAAAAATTTCTGTTTTCTTTTTAATTATGTTCAAAATAAATATATTAAAAGATTATAAAAAATTTTATAATTTTTATTAATATTTTTATTAAATTATATAATTGATTTTTAAAAATTAAATAAAACTTTTTTTTAATAAAAATAAAATTTTGAAAAAAGATTTAA
>NW_006263353.1:500800-505103 GCF_000469605.1 Apis dorsata | reverse complement strand
AAAAAACTTATAAATGATATTTATCAGTTATTTACATATGAAATGAAATCTATATATAATATTTATTTATGAAAATATTTCAATTTTTAATTTATTTAATTTATTTCAAATTCAAAATTCTAGTTTTAAAATTGAAAGTCATAAATAAAATATTTTATATAAAATAATTAACTATATAAATAATATTTTTTCAAGTACATTGTAAAATAATATTCTATATATAATTATACATTTGATTAAATTAATATTTAATTTTAAAATATATCATATATTCATATGATTAATTGAAAAACGTGTCAACAACTTGAAAGTTCGAAAAAAAAAAATAAGGAAATGGCGTGAAATATGAAATTCGACACGTTTCTGCTTCTGTTTCAAAGAGAAATGTGTAGATCCTCCGCAAGATATCTTCGATATTTAGAAAAACTAACGAAAGGTTACGAGCTGGAATGAAACGTATTTAGGTGATGACAACGAACTGACGACCGCCATACTGCGACAGCTTTATATCCCCGATGTGTTTATTCTCGCGTTCCACCGATCATTTCCGATTTCTATAAATTATTTTGTGAGCGTTTCATTTTCTGATGTTAAGCTCAAGCGTGGAATAATATTTTCTTTACTATTACTTTGCCTAGGGCGAGTATTTTAGGTAGTATTTTCAATGAAAAATATTTTAATTATAATTTAATAAATTGTGAAATTTTAATTGTTATAATAATTTTTATGATTTTTAAAATAATTCAGATATAATTTTGAATAGTAGTTATCTAAATCTGTAACGAATTATTTAAATAATAATTTTTATCTTGATACATTCGGTATTTTTTTTAATTTTCAAATCATAATAAGAACTAAAATTTGAAATTTAATGGGTTTGGTAATGATCTTTACAATTTTTATATTTTTAATAATTTTCAAATTATTTTAAAAAATTTAATAGAGTTAAACAATTTTCATAATTATTTTTAATAATTTTCAATTTATTTTAAAAATTTTAAATATGTAATATCTAAATATAGACAAGTTATTATTCATATTTATTTTGCATTAAAATAGAGAAAAATTTAAAAATGAAACACATGTTGATTAAATTTCTAAATCACACACTTTTCTCTTTCGTTTTTTGAAAGGTTACGCAGTCAGAAATGGTTTTCCGGCCCGGTGCGGAATCACAGTCAACAGTTGGTTGGCCAAATGACACTACCAAAGTTCTTTATGGGAAAAATTTTTTTTCGATGCACTTCCATGCGGAAGAACACGATACGCCCACAAAATTTCATAGTAAAGATTGAAAAAAAGAATTTCCTTTGTAGAAAATGAAAAGAGAAAATAGATAGGAAATCATAATTAATTAACATAAAAATAATAAAATAAAATATTCAAACAATTCACAATTCTTATATTTTTATGAAATATAATTAAAAAGAGATTAAAACTAAAAAAATTAAAAAAATTATTAAATAATATAATTATAATATAATATAATATAATATAATATAATATGATTATTAATATGATTATATATATTCAAATAAAAAAGTCACGAAAAATTTTCATAATATTAATTAATATAATTTTAATTTAAAAAATTTCTTGTTAAAATCTTTAATTTTTCTTTGTTACAATTTGTTTATTCGCAAATGATCCATTCAATATTAAATAGAAATAAAAAATAGCAATGAAATAATGTAATTTTTACTTTTATTTTTTAAAAAAATTGCAGATATTCTTTTTTACTTGTAACAACGATCAAAAATCTATTATACAAACAATCAAATTATGAATGTATTAATAAATAAATAATATGTTTGTTAAACTTTTAATAAATAATAAAACAACTAAATTATGCAACACAATAAAATACCTAATCACCACAAAAATCGAATAACAAAAACAAATTCTACGAACATTTCTTCACATCTCGTATAATAAAATTTCCCTGCACATTACAATAGAATCTCAGTCTAAACAAGAAACGCAAGGACGCGGCGTAAAGACGAGGATAGATCCCTCTCCCTCTTATAAGAGGCTCCGTCTCTTCAGGAGTATCCTCACGAAGTCCCAAGGACACTCTCAGACTATCCTCGATCACGGAGGAACGAGAAAACGGCAGCTTTCGAACTTGCAGGGGAGGCTTCGACCGGAAGCGATGCATCTCCACGATGCATATGACTCCTGAATGGCAATAAGACCGAAACTTCGACCCTCTCCCCTCTCCTTGCACCGACCAATTCGTTGGCCATCGAGGGTTGAATTCGAAATTCGTGAGGATGCGATGAGATTACTCTCTCACGGTTTTGGAAGACGTGTTTTTACAGAATGTTGGTTGTTGAGATGTCGATAGTGATTAATTCGCAATTTTTATTTATCTTTTTTTTATTAATCATTTTGATTTTTATAGAATAAATATTATCTTATATGATTTTTATTGTTATTTAATTTTCACTTGTATAAATATTATATTATATGTAAATATCATATTTTTCTAAATTATTTAATAATATTTATGTTTTTTTTTTTAATAATTTCAAAATGCTATTTCTAGTTTTACTTGAATTGATATAGAGATTTTTACTTTCAGTTATTGAAGTTTTGTTAAGTTTTATAAGGACAAAAGTAAAATTTTATATAATATTTTAAAAATATATAATAGTTTAAAAATATTTCAATATTTTTTTCCAATTACATTTTTACATTTTTTTTGAATTACTTGATAAAAAACAAATTTGAATTTATTTATATCCTTTAAATTTATAAAATTATTATAAGATTTATAAAATTTCATAATAATTTAACTGCTATATATATATAAAGTAATATAATAATCAATATTAATAATATTTACTTATGTATAATAATTAATTAATAGCAATACAAATTAAATTTTAAAAACTAACAAAATTACATTTATGTACCTATTTATATATATATTCTTTAGAATTATAAATTTTAACTTCTTAATTTTGTATTTTATATAACGAATAATAAAAAAAGCATAATAATTTGATCACTATTTATAAATTACAAATTTACTTATATCTTTTACATTTACAGTATTAAATATTAATATTTTTTTATATTTAAGTATTAATACTTTCTTAATAATTTAGTTTAGCATTAGATTAGATTAGGCTTAGTTAATTTGCAATAAATATAATTAATAATATATATCATAATCTTATTAATAAATAATAAAATCACAATTTTATATCCTTTACTTTAAACTTATTTCTTCAATAATTTATCTTATACATCAGATTAAAATTTAGGTTAGATTGTATTTCATTATACGAAAACAAAATAAATAGATTAATACAAGTAAAAAATAAAATTACAATAATTCCTAATTAAAAAAAAAGAAAACAATTTCTATAAGCGGAAGGAAGATCGACCAGACAAGGTTCCTCGGTTAATTTCATGTTTCCTTCCGTTTCGTTTTCGCCAGCGAATCTGTTCGTTTATTATTAACTCATTCGAATTGAAACATATTCCTTTGAAGAGTGCGTCGCCGCGGTAACAGACTAAACACCGTTTCCAGGTACCGAGTTGGTGAAATAAAAAAAACTACGGTTTTTACCATGCGTAAACGCTGTCATAATACTTTGGATATTGGGGAACGAAACACCCTTCCAAATTCCGAGAAACGATCGTTTTCCACGTTAACGGAACGCTTTCGATGAATCTGTAAACGATCTTGACACGTGAAAACAATCATTGGGGAAATTTTATCTACGCCGTTCATTGCGTTGATGAAAGTTTTTTTCGGAAAAAATGAAATCGGGAATATTGGGTGGAGTGAAAGTTTGAGTATATAGAATATAATATATATAGTATATAATATATGATAAATAACTGACGTAATAAATGAATAAAGAGTTTGAGAAGACAGAATTCATCAACATTTTGTCAAATATTTAATTCTTCTTTTTCAAAAATTTTAAATATAATATTTTCCATTACCATTGAAATTTGAAATTTTATTTTTTCATTTACATTTAATTTATATTATTAATCTATCATATTACAAAAAATGAAAAATTATAAAATGGAAAAAATAATAATTCAAGAATTCAAAAATATGAAGTTAATTAGTAGAAGTTATAATTGGATAATACAACTATTTTATTCCAATTAATGAAAGAACAATTATTATACACTTATAATTAATATTATGAAATTATAGCTACTATGATGTAGCTATGATGTAGCTACTATGATATACGTATGATACGTATGTAATATGTATTATATTACAAATAGAATCAAGATAAAATCTTTAATTTGAAAAAACTGTGTATAA
>NW_006263353.1:485817-500601 GCF_000469605.1 Apis dorsata | reverse complement strand
AAAAAAAAAAAAAAAAAAAAAGAAAACTGATGTGACCAACTAGATTATTAATCAGCCTTTTGAAAAGTTAACCAGATATTCTAGCTATCTAAAATTAAAAATTTTGCAGAAAATTAATTGTATTTCGTATATATTCGAATAAATTTAAATATAATTATCCTACATAAGAAATGAATAGAAGATAGGTGAGGTTATGCATATCATAAAATCTATCATAATTTTAGTTATTAATTAGTTACAAATGTATTGCATTTGAATAATCAATCGATGATCATAATTCTATAGAATTTTAAAAATTGAATTCTGAAAATTCAAAAAATTGGATCCACTTATTTATTTATTTCCATAATATTTTAAGATTAACTGCTAATATTTTTAATTACTTAAAGTAAAAAGATTCCTCAAAAAAGTACACTCTATCTCACATAATGAACATGATCAAATCAAAATATCTCAAAACCAACGTCGAACATTCATCGCACTAATGTGAAACTAAGCCGAGCGATCGAGCTCGAAAGAAATAATAAAACAATGCACGATACGTTCGGTTGTTGACCGTTGCACGTTGATGAACGATCGACGAGTCGTACAGCCGCGAGTCACATCTCCGTGCGTGGCTTCCGGTCATCCCTGTTGCTTCCTTCCATCGCTAATGACTCGGACCTCGTGGCGTCCACGTTCAGGTGGATAGCATACGATCAGCGCCATGGGAAAATCGTACCAATCTGTAAGTACTGGATGGATCAGCTTCCATCATGGCAAGCGATTTCGCGTTCGAATAATTAGCAATCGAATTGGTCTGATGTTTTTTTGTAAAGTATTCTATTGAAAAAAGTGAGGTTATGATATACATTGGAAAATCTGTCATACTTTTTAATCTATTAGATTAGCTATAATTCTTATCAGATTAGAATTATATATAAAATAATTATAATTAAAACAATATCATGATTAATTAATAATTAATAATTAATAATTAGTAGTGATTAATAAAACTGTGGTGAAAATTCATTTTGGTGAATTTCGTAGTTATAAGATTAAATTGTATTGCGTTTGGATAATCAAGATGTTGAATTTGATAATTCTAATTTGTGTAGTTTATCGTATGCATTTAAATGTATAGAATAGATGGTTATTGGAAAGTTAGATTACATTTTTGTGATGTTTTTTCAACAATAGTTTTAAATATAATTATTATATAAGAAGATTTTGATTCAATAAGTGATCATTGATGATAATTTGTAATTAGTTATTATATATTTAAATTAATTTAATTTCCTAACCTATTTTTTTCTTTGCTAATCTTATATTTGATAAAATTTTAATAATTTATGAATTTTTAAATATTATATATTCTTTTTTTCAGATTTATTGAATATATCAATCTTATTCTTTTTTTTTAATTATTAATTTAAATAATATCATATTTTTTAAAGGATACATAATTTTCTTTAAATTAAAAATAGGTATACAACTTGTTGGTATGTAGGTATTTTAGAATGTAGATATTTAAGTGAATGGAATCTCATAAAACTAGCTCTTAAACTATTAATCCATTCACATTTATTTAAATTCAATACAATCTAATGTATACAATATATATACAGGAAGCTATGATTACAGCTTGTTACAGATTACAATACATGAATTTGCATAGAATAGAATTCCTACTGGTTCACGAAAGGTTCGATTCTAGTTTTAATCAAGATTTAATTATAATTGAAACATACATATCACCAATATTAATAAAAAATAATATTATTAATATTTATATTATTCTTTATCAAAATTTTATTTTGATCAGATTCAAATCTATTTCCTTTCTAGTTTTACTAACCTTTTATTTTTTCTAATATTCAATATCATGATCTTTATTTATTAGTCACTATTATTACCTTGCTTACGATACGCTCGATCCCATCCCTACCTAGACTATCGCGCAAAATTCTTCGTCCACAATTGTTTCTGAACTGAGTCCAGTCGTTTCAACGAATGTCACTGAACTAGGCTCACTTGTAGCCAGCAATGAGCCATGATTTCACGGCTCATTAAATCGCAGCCGACAGTATAATCATTGTCATTCTCCGTTACTCGCGTGTCGGCACGTGCGCCGATCAATCCCCGCGAAAATAACCCGCCAGCTAGCTAGAAACTCCCGAGTAAACGGACTGTTTGGCTCCCAACACCGTTCGTGTAATTGTGGTTATGTGGTACAAATGAAATTTTCACGGTTTGCACCTTATACCTTGACCTAAGAATTTTTGATCTTTAACCTAAAATCTTAGAAAATGACAGCAAAAAAAAATGTGAAAACTTTTATGTTTCACAAAAACTTGTATTATATATTTATTTATAAAACTGATGAATCTTTGAATTCATTAATTTATTTCTTGGAATACAAGTCAAATTTTTGATGAAAATTGATTTATATGATTCGACTAAAATAAGTTATCATTTTTGTATATAGGTAATTTTTGAAAATTTTAATTATCTCATTTTTAATTTTTTTAATTTTAACACATTTCTGTCTTATATTGATTGATTTCTAAATTTATATATTCATAAAAAAAAAATTTATTCAAATAGTAATGAAAGTCTTTAGATTTTGGTTTTTGATTTCTTAAATTAAAATTTCTTAAAATTTTCAAAATTTCTTAAATTCGAAATTCTAGATATACAGAAATTCTAAAATATACAGAGTATACAAATTGCTAAGGTTAAAATATAGAAGCTCTTGAGCTCAAATTGTAAAATTTCCTAAATTTAAAATCTTACAAGCGAGTTTAAACTAGTATAACAAGCAAGAATTTAAACTAATAAAAATTTGTAACAGTATTTTTAACTTAAAAATCTCTGAATTTTCTTAGATTCAGATTTCAAAAATCTTTTTCTTTTAAATCATAAAAATTCCTAAATACAAATAACAGATCTCTCTTTCTCAATTTTAAAATTCTAAATTATAGAAAACAAAACTTCAAAATAAGATATAAATAAGAATTTAAATACAAACATATATATATATATATAACTTCCAAATCACTAAATGTCGAATAAAGTCAAGAATTTATATTTCTTTAAAAATTAAGAAATTCAAAAGAATAAAAACAGGATTATGATTTCAGAATTGTATATTCCCCGAAGAGAAAGAATGTCGCGAAGAAGATAATCCAGATTTAAGAAGCGTTTGCTCATGGAGCAACGCGAGGAGCGGAAAAACAATGTTCTAAATTTATGCCGTTCGATACTGGCGCGTAACCTTCAATTTTATTGCGCTTCCATTTTCGTGTACCTCGAGGAAACCGAATGGTGATTGGAATTGGAGAAAGAGAAGTCGATGCGTGATTCTGTCATTGTTAATTGAGGAAAAAGGCGTAGATTTAATTATATTGTCATAGAAATTATTTAAAATAATATTATCAATTTTTCAATATATCAATATAATTTCATAACATGGATCATAATATATAAAAAAAGTTATAAAAAATAAAGAATATCTTATATAAGATATTAATAATATTTAATTTTTTCAATTTTTTAATATAATTTACTAATATAAATTCGAACGTATCTACATGAAATGTAATAAAATTTCTTGTAAAATAAGAAAACATAAAAATATACATATATATACATAAATATACATCTTAATGTATAATTATGTTTTATATTTTCTTCTTTAAGATTAAGCTTCCTGAAAAGATTCTGAAGAAGCAAAATAAAATAATGATATCCATTTGCATCATGCATCTACAATTACTAAACAAATTATAATATAATCTAATTTTGGATAATCTATTTATAGTTATAAATACATATAATAATTACAGGTAATTAAATATAATATATAATTTAATTTTATATAAAAAGAAAATTCATTTATATATAAATTATATTTGTTAATATTATTTGTGAAACATCTTTGAATGATTTGAATGATTCCTGAGAGAACAACGCTCAAGCTTATTTATTAAATTATAAACAATTTAAATTAAATCAAACAAGAGCAAGAAAAGAATTTAAGAAAAGAAATAAAATAACGAGAACAGTATCTGGAGAGCATCCATGGGCATTGGCTATGTCTAATCAAAATGATCGGGGATAATTAACGAGGAAACCTGTTTCCAGATTCAACTCGCAGTCTTAATTACAAATGTTGTTTCTCTTCTTGAAACGTGGAACAGGGAAAAGAAATATGGGAAACTGGTAACTCGCGCGCAGGGTGTTGATTTTTGTATAAACCAACAAATCGGTAATTAATTTTGACTTAATCACGCTCGTAAATATTCCAGATAACGTACCAAGCCGGATACGATATCGTTATCTATTTAGATACTTGCAAATTAAGTATATAGTTTGCTCCACTTACGAAGGATTTTTCACTAATTTCATTATCTATTGAAACTTTAACGATGCCAAGAAGAGATAATCTTTGATGGTGCAAAATTGTGAAATTTTCAAATAATTGAATTAATAAAAAATAAACGATGGATAACACAGATCTTTTCAAAGTTCTTTTCTTTTTTTAAATAAATTTATCAATTTCGATAACAATTTTAAACGATTTATATATTAACAAAAATTCTAAATGATTTTTCTTAATAATATTAAGAAGAAAATAATATAATGAAAATGAAATAATTTATATTGGATAATAATAATTTTTATTAATAGATTAATATTATTACTAGCAATTACTAACATTACTATTAAATAATATTGTCTAATAATATTCACACAATTTTACATTTTAAAATTCAAAAACGAAATGGATATTATAAATGATAACAGTTCAATAGTTAGTTAGTTATTTAATGTTATTTCTTACCAAAATATCGCGATATAAATTGTCAAAAAGAAATTATTAACATAAATTGGAATAAGAAAATGAATTATACGAATATTTTGCCAAAAAGATTCGAATTTAATTGGTAAATTGAAATTGTGGCAAACTGTATCGAGCAATCGAAATGCAGATGTGGGTAGGAGTTAAGAAGAATTCATTGTGCAGCATGTTCCTTGAAGCGATGCGCAGGATGCAATTAACGGCGGATGTTAAGCCACTTGAAAGTCGAATGGAAAAAGAATACACGTATACACAACGACGATTCAACCGTGAAGTGGCTTATTCTCCATAATCATTCCTAACATTCGACTTCGCGTTAACTTTATCTCAATATTTTCAATCTCGAGACATTCTCCTTGAACGAAATATTTTATTTTAATATTCGCTTTATCTACAGAAATCTTTGTTTATAAGAAATTCTTCTTAACGTTAAAGGAAAGATATATTTTAATACATACTCATGTTCAAGGATCTTCGTTCAGCTTTTTAACTTTAATTATGATAATGCACGTATATATATTATATAAATATACTTTTATATATTTTTATACACTCTTATCATAAAATATTGTTATTTAAGTTATATTTATGTTAATAATCTTCAATTCGAGAGAAAACGAGAACACAAAAATTGTTGCACAAAAATATCGATCGGAATTTATTTATTAAATTATGAATAAAACGAGAATTTTTATGAATTAGTAATTAAACAAATTGAAGAAATTTTCTTTATTTTTCAAATATAATAATGTATGTTAGGATTGCGTGCATTCTATAGGATTTTATAATTTTGCATAAATGCATAAATATCTGCAGTTTAATTTAATAGGCAATTTATTAAGTTTGTATTAAGATGGAGGAAATAAAAAGGAAATAAAATCGTTTTAAATTAAATTAAATTTAAATTGCTATATCTATTTTTGTCTTTATTTCCTCTAGAATCGAATCTATACGCAAAATGTATATTCGATAATTAAATAACAATGTCGATAACAGATATGAAAAATAGTTTTATCAAATTTTTCTTTGAAAGACTATATAATTATTTTTTCAAATAGATAATCTTTGATGATGATTTTGACTATTTATTAGAAAAAAAAAGTTTTTAGAAGTTTAAGATTTGAGAAGCAAAAAATTGTAGATTATAGAAATTTCTAAATTCAATAATTCTTTCAAGTTAAAAGTGTAAAATTTCGACGATTTTTGAAAAACTTGATTAACTTTTTTCAAAACATTCTTTCGTCGGAAATGCTTAAAGAATGTTTTTAAAGTGTACGTTTTGTATATTACAAACAACTCGAAATGTTCTGAAAAATTTGAAAATGTAAAAAAAGAGATTTGCTAAGAAAATATTTTTTCTCGACATTTTTCTCCAACATACTAGAGATTAATTTCTACGGATCATGATAATAAACGAAATCCCTCTTATTTTTGTTTCTCGAGATTTCTTAGAATTTTACAATCAGAAATAGTGGCTGCTTGATTTCATTCAAAAGTTCGTAACGGTTTTCAGCAAAATTTATAACAACAATGAATCTTGACCTCCAATTCGACACGGTTATTCTCCACCACTGAGAAATTCAATCAAATTTTCAAGTTATTTTCAGTGATTGAGAACTGTAACAGAATCTTGTGTTTATTCCTTTAAACATAGAATCGAAGCAATTCATGGTTAAGAACGTCAGAACTATTTAACAGACCGCCTTCCATTTCCTTAGAAAACTTCCGGTTATCGATATTCTAACTTTAATTCATACGTCATTAATTCAAATTTTAACGAAATCTCGATAAACTGATCGATTTTATGAAGTGTTTAATCTAAAGAAGAAAATTTCCATTATATAAATTTTCAAATTTTTAAATAATAGTATTTTCGATATATGTAGTAGAATATTTATTTTTTAAAATAAAAATTATTTTAATAAATTCATTCATTTTAATGATATATTTCTATTTTTAGATTTCTAGAAATTCTAAAGTTTTACATTTATTATTTATTTATTTTTTTGGTAATTATCGTTTTATATTTTTTAAATTTCAAAATTCACTCATTTATTGATATACTTATTTTTATAATAATAATTATTATTATAGTGATTCATTTTTTATTCAATTCCTAAATTAAAAATTTCATTCAGTTTTAAATTTACCTTATCTCAATTATTATAGATTTAAAGTATCATATCCAAGCTAAGAATTCTAAGTTTTTAAATTAAGTAAACCAGTTATGATACGTAATTATATACTATATACAGCAGTGGATGTTTAATGGCCCAAAACGATATTGATCGTTCGGGGTTTATTCGAAAGAAGCGAAAGTGGGTATATAGATATAGAAATTCTTCAAACCAGAACTGTTCTGGAAAAATAAGAAATCGTAGGAAGCGTGAAGAGTAACGTGTGTCCCATGAGCGTGAGACAATTCATGGTTCTGGCTCGATGACAGTCGAACAGCCACGAAATGTCCTACTGAAATATTTTCCTTCCTCCCAGACACCCTTCTCCCTTATGGATTCCTCGAATCACTTTTCTGACGCTTTCGAAATCACTGCTCCATGAATTCGAAGAGGAAAAAGGGAATAACCGTGACTGGAGTGAAGCACGAGACCGAATCGTGGAATTGAAGAGCAGTTAGAGTGTAAAGATGGCGCTAGTTTGTATTGTTCTTGAGTTTGTAAAGAGTTTGTAAAGTCAGATTCACAATAACATTATTTGAAATGATAATTTCTTATAATTTTAATTTAATAGGATTTTAAATAATGATTTATATTATATGATAATTGCATCTTTTTTTTATGCAATGTAATATCGAAGTGAAAGAAATAACGAAATAATTTATTACTTGTGTGCGAAATTATTATTATTTTAAATAAAGTGATATTTGCAAATATTAAGATAACGAAATATATTATTTCAAGTATGTAATTATTTCTTATTTCAAATGAAATTTATATAGTTGAAACTATTTGTATTTGTATAATTTATATTGATAAACTTTGAAAGATATTTTTTTGATATAATATTATATACAGTTCAACGCATATTCACTGAATTTATTTTGGAATATATATATTGTGTAAGTAAATGAAACGTAATAAAAGTAATTTCTTAAATATTTTTATTTTTTAATATTCTCAAATATATCTTAAATACAATTTCTTTTTGAATATCTGATATATATTACCAATAATAAAATTATAATGTTGTTTATTACTTTTTAAACAATACAATCGAATATTAAAATTAAAAGAAAAATTTAAAGAAAATTTTTGTAAATTAAATTCCAATATATAATAAATATTTTTAGATACATTAAAATACATTTTTTCTTCTTTTTTTTTTTTAAATATCAAATAATTCTTCAAATAATATATACATTTTTTATTCTCACGAGTATATTGACCTTTCTTCACTTTATCATGCATCAAATAGATTTACTTGATGTGATTCACTGTATTCACGCATTCCAAGGCAAAGTTACTATTTATACTTACGACTAATTCGTTTCCACTAGTAGCCTGGATGGATTTAAGGTGTTTTCTATCAGTGACAACGATGAATCGTTAAATCAAAGAAAAGCGACTTTGTATCAGTTACTCGTTTCTGATATGTACTAATTAATAGGATACAGTGAATCTCTTTTTCTATACTGAAAAAAAAACGAATTTCTAGAGATTAATCTTACTTCATATAAATAGAATGTTAATTGAATATATATATTATTTTAAAATCTTTAATGAATCTTCAAAATTTTTTGAAAATTATTAACATTTTCTTGGATTTTTAGAATTTTCGATGATGTTACTATTATTGTATCCAATTCTTAGAATTCTCAAAGTATTTGAGATTTTCAGTTAGAAATTTTTAGATCTTCTTAGAATTTTTTGAATTTTTTAAGAGGATAGCTGTGAGGTTTTTTTTTATTTCTTTGAAGTTTTCAAGATTCCTTAGATTTTTAGAATCTTTACTGCTTTAGTATTCTTTGGATTTTAGAGAATCCTAGAATTAGTAAAATAATTTAACATTGTTAAAGTAAAATATTTTTAGCACTTTTTGAATTTTTAGAAATTTTTACTACTTACTATTTATTATATAATAATAATAATATATATTTTTGTTTAATTGTTTAATTATTTGTTATTTAGAATCTTTAAAATCTTATTAAATTTTGACATATCTCTTTATTATAAACAAAATATATGATATTTTTTATAATATTCTGTTTTTCATAGACTGAAGTTTTATATTTTGAAATGTATTTCTGGATCAAAATCAGGAAGGAAGAAGGAAGAAGTTTATTCTCTGCATCCTTCTTTTTTCGCACGGTTCCCAAGAACAGCTGGAAGTCATAAGTTCAAACAATACAAGCTGCGTTAAGATACGTGTCAAATGACACCTAACGTGACCTTTTGGCAATTTTTTTAGGTCAACTTTCACCTAATTTATGCCTTTTAGGATTTCCGGTCAAACATTCATGTTAAAGAAACGAAAATATATTATGATGATTATTGTAAATTGACCAAAAAATAATTTTATATTTTTTATTTATCAAAAATTATCTCAATTGGAAAATAACAAAACAAAATTCTATCAATAGCATTTATATAAAATATAAATAATTTATTTTTTTTTCCCAAAATTAAATGCAATATGGAATTTATAATTTCAATAGCAATAGAGTAATTTTAATTGCAATTTCATGTATTTTTATCATAATTTAATTCTATTGCAAATAATTTTATACTTTTTAATCAAATATCTTAATAAAAAGAAAAAAAAGGAATTATTAAAAAATTATATATATGAAAAATAATATAATAAAAATAAATAAAACATTGTATAAAACTTATACAAAAATATGAATATTACATAAAAAGATTCAATGTATTCACTATATATGTAGAATATCTTTGAAAAATCGATTTTAAATAAGTAAATTGATATATTAAAAATATCGGTTAAGATTTACTTATTAATATAAGCATATTATATAAATTTATAAGCAATTTGAATTTGCATTAAATGGAGTATTAAAAATTATCTCCATCTTACTCCATCTAAACTAAATTATTTAAACCTTAATTATTTAAATTATTTTACAACTTAATAAAAAATTCTCAACTGATAGTTTTTGTACAGTAACTCGTTTTAATTTATAGCGTTCGTTTTAATCTCTAGAATCGCATCTCGTCGAAAGTGTCCCATCTAATTATATGTTAATGTAATTATAATAATACTTATCATATGTTAACGTATAATATTAACATATGTATATTACGAGATGCATACTCGTGAATACGAGGCACGAGATTAAATACAAGAAGCCCGATAGAAGAGAGAGGGAGCAGGTTTATGAGACAGAGAGGAATTGATTTCTTCTCGATTCGTCCTGGATTTAATCGATTCGACGCGGTCGATTGCGGATTTCACGGTAAATTACGGGACAATCGGTGAACGAGTAAATGATCCTTTGCTTCGAGAAGATTAGTAAAAGTAAGGATAAAAACGAGAATAATATATAAAAGTAGCATTTCATCCATCGTCGGTATTAGAATGATTTTTTTTTTTACAGCTTTCGAGATAAGTTCTCTCAAAATCGACAAAATAGATGATAATTGGATAATTCGTTTCGATTGATTTTTTTAGATTTTATAAATAAATTGAAAATGTTATGGTAGACAAGAGAAATTTTTAGTTTAATAAAATTAAAGTAGAATTAACTTGTATTTTTATTATTTTACATAAAATTTTATTATTATATCGTTTTATTTTTATTATTTTAGGTAAGTTTTTTTTTTTAAATTCTCTTTGATACGACACTAGCGCCACATAAACATCGACTATTTATAATGTCTTGTTCATTTACACATTTCTATTTATTACTTCTATTCTTTATTTTTTAAATATTTAAATTGTTATATTTTGTTATAAATGTTTGTTATAACACGACAAAAACATATTTTGTGAAAATTATATTATAAATTAGATATTTGTAATAGTGCTATAATAGAAATAATAAATTTAAAACTTTTTATGACATTTCTATTCAAAATTATATAATAATATTGTATTTATTTTATTTTTTAATAATTTTATATTTATTTATTTTTTAATTATATAATATAATATTCTTAAAACAGTACAAAATATATACAAAATATATTTCGGAAATATACATTTTTAACAATAAACTAAAGCAATAATATTTCAACATCTTTTTTGGTACTCTTTAAGGTATTCTCTTGAACAAGTTTAAAGTATATATAATGAACCATGAAATATTCGATTTTAATATAAATATAATTATATTTACAAACAAAATTATAAATAATAAAAGTAATAATATGAAATTAATTATTTAACATAAAATAACATAAAAATAATATTATTTATACACTTCGTGTATATTCCATGAACTTGTAAAATTAATCTTCAGAATATTTAAAAAAAAAAAAATTATAGAAATCGATAGCACAGTTCAGTTACAAATTATCGAGTAAGAAGGTAGTTTATAAAGCTGACATTTAAACGAGACTCGGTGAACAAATCAAAAAGTGGAAAAAAGGCACGACTTAGCGCCACCCCGTTTCCTCGCTCTAATGCGTCGTATTTCGATGAAATATGAGGCGAATAAATACCGTTCCACAACGATACGTGGCTCAGAATTAATGCCTCTATCAGCCAGACATTAGAAAAGTCCTTTTTTCCCCTCCCCCTTCCACTCTCTCCCATTCGATCGTAAAGTAAATTCCTCGAGTGGTTTCTTTGTAAGCGAAAAAGAGGGTTGGTGTAAGGAACGATGACTTTACGATCAAGCTATAAAGATTTGTTCGGAAAAAGAAACGGTATCAAAAGGGTTTTTAGACGGTTTCTGGTCAAGGGTTGAATGAATGGAAACGGTATGCGCGTGGAGATAGGTAATAAATAAACGAATAAATAAATGAGATTTTACGACCAACGTTTCTCTTGAGCAATTAGACTTGTATTATTGGTGAAAATTTTACAGAAATTACATATCATGAATTATTAGCTAGTATATTATGATTCACGATGGTGAACGAATTTGATAATAATTTAAATATAATTTTGTAATTACCTGTTATTTTTAATGAAATTTTAATATTTGATATTTTTCTATGGATTTTCAATTTTATTCATTTTTTATTATATTTGCTAATAATTATATTTTTCAGTGTTTTATAACGTATTAGATTGAATTTTTCACTTGAATTTCTCTGTTTCTTCCTTCATTAATATAAATATATATATAAAGTGTTATGTATTTATAAATTACATTTGAAGGATTGATTAAACATTGATTAAAAATTGAAATAAAAATATTAAAACTTATTTATTAAATTAGATAATAAGATAAACAGAAATAGAGTGGTTTTATTCTATTTCTGTTTCATTTTTTCTAATGCAAACTTAATAAATTAGCCAATTGACATTTTTTATTTATACATTTTTGTACATCAAATTTTATATTTCTTTTGATTTTTAGAATTGAATAAAAGTCTCCTATGAATATATTAATCTGTATAGATGTTAGACTTTACTTATTAGATTGATTAATATTTTTTCCTTTTCTTTATTTTTACTTAGTTAAATAATATGAATTAATGATGTACATTTTGTATATTTAAAATCTGAAGACTTTGAAATTAATATTATTTTTAATATGAATTGAATTCATTTTATTAATTTCTTTTTCAATGTTTTCTGTATTTTAAAAAACCTTAAAAAAATCCAAAAATTATTTGCTAAATTATAATATCTCTATTTCTTTATTACCTAATAAATTTTGAAATTTCATTCTAAATGGAATCAAAGATATTAAAATATTCTTAAAATAAAATCTATATAATATAAAACGTACATATGAAAAAATTCCAAATTTAATTTTTAAGCAGAAACAAAATATCCATAATATATCGAAATAATTATTCAATCATTCATTTTTAAATAATTCATGAAATCATTCGAACATTCTTTTATCCTTTATACAAATTGGCAATTAAAGCTAACATATCCCGACAAATAAATATTATTAAAAAAAATAATAATAATAATTCAATCTCTATTTTCCCATTATCACTGCATCATTACAAAATTATTCTCATTAATGAAACCAATGAATTAAAATTAACCGATAAATTGCAAATTAATTAATAATGACTTCTCTATTTTAAAACTGATTGCAATAATAACGAGGAACAGGGGATCTTATTTATTCCTCGTGTCCTAGATAAATCTTCGAACAATAACTTTGACGAATCGGTTCGAATTAAACGACAAAAATAAATCAATGAATCATCGTGTAGAATCACATGGATCTCTTAACGGGATTAACCATAGGGCAGATGAATTGCGAATAGCTGTGCCAGAGTTTAGTATCGTGCCACGAGTTAATTAACCATTTTTCTACAATGTTACAAGGAGAAACTGGTTCTCGAAAGAGCTGTGGTAGAGAAAGTATGTAAGAGGTCGAATTGCGGAGAATCGAGTATAAAGTAAACACTAATGGTAACACTATAATGCATGTACCTACTCGAAATTCTGTTGGATCATTGTTTTACAATTTGATTTTTCAAATTTTTAAAATTAACGCGATTTTATTGAATGAATAATGGTACTTTGAATTTATTTTTTATTCTGTAATTTATATAGGATTTTATATAAAATTTTTTTGATTGGCTATAATAGTTTTAATACTCTGCAGATCGTTCATGTTCAGAACAAAATTTCATTCCTTTGAAAAAATTTCTATTTTTTGATAATAAATCTTTTTGATATTTGATTCGACAAATATTATTGTATAATAGAAATTTCAGAATTGTTTCCAGATTTTTTAAATATTTGTAAATTTAATAATAAAATTATGTTTGCTCATAGAAATGTTAACTTATATCTTACTTAATCTAGAAATAAATAATAATTATGGATTAAAAGATTGATGTTAATACAATTGTTCATAACATTTTATAAATTTTATGTATATAATATAATAAAATAAAAAAAAAATGAAATAAGATTTGGAAAATATAATCATATGAATATATGACTTCCAATCACGTAGCTTTATAAAGGATTAAATAATAAACCTATATTTGACTCACTTTGATATTATGGAATATTGCAAGTTCATTACGTATAAAGTAAATAAATCTTATAAACAATGACATAACACAAAAAACACAATTTTAACTAGCAAAATTTAAAATTGAAATCATTTACAAAGTTTCAAATCAAAATAAAAAAACGAAAGATAATTTTTTTCTACATTAAACATAACAAAAGCGATAAATTTTAAATTTTATTATTCAAATCCAAAATTAAAGAAAAAAAAAAATCTTCCTTCACGCGAAAATCACAATCTAATTATAATCGATTGACCAACCGACACAAAATTCTATTCACTTCCAAGAACACCACCTACACCACCTCTCATCCCCGCGAAGAATACCGTTCTACTTTAAATCACCGACAGCTGTCTCTCAATGAATCACACATAACCATTCTCTTCCTTCTCGATCACTGTAATTTACCCAACCCTCACTGTCAAACCACGTCACATCCTCCATCCTGCTCGTCTATCCAACCCCCTGACGCCCATCAAACAACGAATAACAACAAAATCATGAAACCAGCATTCTGGTTAACAACACTCCACTATTCCTGTGAAAAGAATCTCGTTTCCAATCTTCCTCTGTTATCTATAGAAAATCGGTCTTATGTTAGATACACGGATTACATTCGAATTACAGTGGAATTCGGATTACAGGTTCTCAATCGAACGTAGTTATTCAATCTTTATCTATTGATCGTTGGAAAACAACGGATTTTGAGATCAGTTGTCGACACGGTTGCTGGCTACTCTAATAATAACGGGAACGAGCGATCGAAGTGGCGTGACTGATCGATCATACCGAGGAATAGAT
>NW_006263353.1:483931-485657 GCF_000469605.1 Apis dorsata | reverse complement strand
TTTCTTTTTTTTTTTTTTTTTTTGTTGAAGAGGGATTTTTAATTTGGAGAATGGGGAAGATCAGAACTTTTTTGTTTCTCGTTCTTTTAACATCAGAGATGGATGGTAGCTGGTTTTATCATATCCACTGGTTTGAAAAAGCGTGAATTACGATAAAAAGGATTTTTAATTTAGAAGTTGAGAAAGATCATCTTTGAATGGTGTTGAATGATAGTACAAGTTGTTTTATTTAGTATAATGCTTTTCGTTGTGTTTCTTAATTTGATTGTAGTGTAAGAATATAGTATAGTGAATATGCTCAAAGTTAAAGTAAAAGTTAAAACGTTTTAGTTATAAATTTATAGTAATTAATTTAAGAAAAATGTGAATTTTTATGACAAAATTGATCATTATATTTAATTATGTTTCGTAAGGATATAACAATTAATTACAAATGAAAATTCGAGATAAAGCAATGAGACATAATAATAATTCACAATTCAATTGAGAGATTTGACACGTTTACTCAATTTTTTTTAAATATCAAGTCACGAATACTAATGGATTAATCGACATCTTGAATACAGTAATAAAATTTCATTACTCCTTTCAATTCTTCATCCCCATTTTAATCTTTTCCAGTAAGAATTTTTCATCTCGTCCATTTCTCATAATAGCTCTTTAACTTATTGTATTATTAGCTTTATTTTATTCGTATCAATCCTTATTTATCATCTCTTGCATTTTTACAATAAAAATAGCAAAATAAAAATCCAAACAATCTATTTTACGAATATTTTCAAACTCAAATTAATTTATTTATATCAAACACAGTTATAAAATTTCAGCATAGGCTTCTGCATCTTCTTTCTAATTCCTAATTTTTTTAAATTTAAAATTTCCACATTAATTTCCTCCACTTAGAGGCTCAATAAATTACGAATAATCTTCCATCTCGTCCATTTCTCATAGAAAATGTTTTAAGTTATATTATTTATTATATTATTCACATGAAATTATATTTATTATTATAAATTCAGTCTGTCTTTCAGATATCTCAAATATATGTATAGAATTTACAATTTTTTCCATTTTAATTTTTTAAAAATTTTAAATTTCCACTTTAATTTCCTTCCCTTAGAATCTCATAAATTTCGAATAATCTTCCATCTCGTCCATTTCTCACAGTGACGCGAAAATTTCTTAAATTATATTTTAAATTATATTTATTTTATATTAAGCTATAAATAATCAAATTATTATATACATTATTCATATAAATTCTATCTATACCCTATCTCAAACATATTTACAAAATTTTCCTCCATTTCTCTATTTTAATTTTCCTCAATCAGAACTCCAATAAATTCCAAACAACTTTCCATCTCGTTCATTTCTCATCGTTGTATCAAACCACCGTTTATTATTCTTCAAAATTTTACTTATAAAATAATTAATTTTTCTTCACAAATGCAAAAACTTCTTAACTTACATAAATTACATTCCTAACTATGTCTACTATTTCTACAAATTCTATTCTTAACGCGCATACAAAATTTCCAATTCTCCATATTAATTCTCCTCAATCAGAATCCCAATAAATTCTCACTTGTCACAATAACGAAAAAAAAATAAAATCTCGACTCATCGCATTGTTTATCCTCCCTCCAATTCCCCATAGCCACTTTAATTTCCCCCGATCAGAATCCCAATAAATCCCCGAACAATCTTCCATCTCGTCCATTTC
>NW_006263353.1:482841-483884 GCF_000469605.1 Apis dorsata | reverse complement strand
TGGCGCGAAAACTTCTTGACGCACGTGCTCGCGCGCGCGCGCGCGCGCGCTACAGCAGCCCAATCATCAGCCGAAGGAGGAAAGAGGAAGAAGGAAGGACACGAAGGACACGAAGAAGAAAGAGGAGAAGAGTCGTAAGAAGAAGAGGAAATAGAAGAAATAGTAAGCAGCAACGACACGCCGCAGCTAGAGAAGCAGCAACTATGCCCACGTTATATACGTGTGTAAGAGGGAGAACGATGGTGCGCAAAACGGAGAAAGAGCAAGAGCATAGTGTGGGATTGTGTGTGACGAGAGAGAGAGAGTTTAGCCGGTGCAGCTAGCCGAGAGGTGGGGAGAGGAACTACGAGAGCGGCCACGGGGGTTGGCGGAGGGAGAGCCCGGTGGACGAGCGGTTATTTCAAGCGACGACTCTTCTGGCACTTCGCCCCGAGCTTTCCTCGAGCGCATCCTCTCGCCTCGGACCGCGTTCTCGTGTCAGTGTCGCCGCGACGCCAGCCACAGTCAGTCAGCCAATCGGTTGATAGTCGGTGAACGGTTGAACGATCGGTGGAAAGATCTAGGAGACACGTTAGACAATTGGAAAATTTAAAAAATCATCGCTCGGAAAACAAGAAAATTGGAGAATAAAGTTGTTAGAAGAAAAGTTAGGAACTGTGGATAGTTTAGAGGGAATTTAAAAAAAATTCCCGAAGAAGATTGAACAAATCAGTATTAAAATTCCGATATATGATCCTATATCTGACCTGAAAAGAGATTCAAAAAAAATTCAAAAAAAAAAAAAAAAACGAAACGACTAATAAACCGATTTCCAAGATACCTGCTTCTCCTTTCATCACGTACGAGCCAGTGAAGAGTTCAAAGTTTCGAAGGATTCCCGCGAAAAGGTGGCCGGAAGTGCGTTCGCGACTCTTCGCGTGATCAGTGACCGAGTGGAAGTAAGGGTGGAACAGGTGTTTCCCCAACGCGGTGGTGGTTGATCCAATAGATTGTTTCCAATACGCGAACGTGAGAATAAATAAAAGAGGAAAGAAAAGGAAATA
>NW_006263353.1:474394-482738 GCF_000469605.1 Apis dorsata | reverse complement strand
GGGGGAGGGGGGGGATTGATCTCGTACGAAGATGGAACCATCGTGGAAAGAAGAGGAGGTGGATTTATAACTCTTCTGCTCGCCTGAAATAACAGGAGGAATGCGCGCGTGGTGAATCAGCTTCCTCTTTGGAGAGTGCGAATTTCCTGACAGCGGCCACGCGATCCTGGATCGAGCGGCCAGGATCTCTGGATCGTGTTCGAGTGCGCGCGCGCGCGTTCGTGCACCTTGAGAAAAGCCAGAAACGCCAGAAGCTCGCGACACGGAGGGAACGAGAGAGGAGGAGGGCCCTCATCAACTCTGGTTTTTCTTGGAAAGGAGTCGCGATTGGTGAGTAGACCAGCCACCCAGTATACGAGTCTAAGTGTGAAATATTGTGCGAATTCATGGAAAAATTATTCCGTTCTTCCAAAGAGTGGGTAATTTAATGGTCGTTGGATTTGATGAGGAGAAGATGGATATTTGGATTTTAGAATATGAGAATTTTCGTGGAAAGATTTGGAGTATTTTGCTTGTAGATTGAAATTATGGTTAGATTTGCAAGGATTTAGTTGATCGTCTGTATTTGTTTTTGTGGATGAGAAGAGAAGAATGGTATTCTGGTTCTCATTCTGGTTAAAGGAATTGCATTGTTTTTGTAGTATTTTGATATTTTACTAGGAGGGATAGGAAAATTGAATTTAAAATACAGATTTTTAATTTGTAAATCACAATGTTTGAATAAGTAAAATAATTTTTGAAAGACTGATGCAGATACTTTGTTTGCAATTATTTATTGAAAACTTTTAGAATGAAATTTATTTCAATACAGAAGATATTAAAAATGTTTGTTTTAACTTCCATTTTATGAAAGTTGGTTCACTCTTAAATGTATTTATAACAAGTGAGAAAAATCATTATTTGTTTGTTATGTATTATAAAAAAGGGAATAAGAAAGGAAAATTTTATATTAATTTAGAAAATGGGAATTTTGTAAAAAGATTTAAAGTATTTATTAGTGTGTTGAAATTTTGTTAGGAATAGGTTGAAATTTGTTGATTAAAGTGTGAGTTTAAGTTGAAATTATGGTTATTTGGAGCTTTTAGATTATTATATTTTATCTTTATATTTTATCTTCTTTTAATATTTTGTGTTCTACAATATTTGGTAAAATTGAAATTATAAAATTTAAACTTATAATAACACTAGATAAAGTTTAAAGAAACAGAAACAGCTTGAATTTTTTTTTTGTAACCTATAAAATTATTAAATAACAAATTTTCAATATTCCATTACCAAGAAACGCAATTAAAATTGACAACAGAAAAAAAGGATGCGTGATTAAAAAATTAAACAATAATCTAGCAATAAAAAAAAAACTAAATAATAAAACAAAGCATACTTAAGATTTCAAAAAGTCAAATAAAAGATTCGTTTATAAATTTGAAATAAAATTTGTCATTGTTCAAAATGTTTGGACACTCTGTGAGAGGAGAGAGAGAGGGGAGAAAGAAGCGCGAAAAGTGCGTTTCCGGTGGCGAGTGCGCATTTCCGGTCACCGAGCGAGCAATTTCTTGATCAAAACGTACGAGTATGGGACGAAAATTCATGCGTCACTCGGCTCAACGATTTATAGATCGGATGGAATGATCGTTGACGTTGTTGATTGATCAGTTGAGACGCGTGTACAACTCACGTGTTATTATCCGCTACTGAATTACGTGGTATTCGAGGAACGTAGTATAATTCTACATTGGAATTCGAAATTTAATTTCGTACAAATTGATATTCTATAACGCAAAGTGACATGTGACAAGAAACTTTTATTTATTGCAAAACTTTTTCTCGTCGTATTTTTGTTATGTGTTTTATATTTTTATTTATTTCGTCGTTTAAAAGATATCGAATTTAATGCATACATATACATATATATATATATATATGTATGTTCAAGGGAAAAATGTAATGAAATACTTATTCTAGGAACGTATATAATTCTACATTGGAATTCGAAATTTAATTTCATGTAAATTCTGTAATGCAAAGTGATGATGTGACGAGAAGTTTTTTTTATTTACGCATCTTTTCTTGCATTATTTACGTTTCTTTTCAAGTGTTCTATATTTTTATTTGTTTATTTATTTGTATTTTAAATGTATCTATTATCTAATAGAAATGTTAATACAATATTTTTTTATGTATAATATCTTGTTTATGTATCTTTTTATCTAAAAAAAGTTAAGACTTATGAATTTTATTCTACTTTTAAGGCTCATACATATGTTAAAAATAATTATGAAACGTGATTTATTATTTTATAATTATTCAATTATTACAATTAATTACTGTTTAATTAATTACTCGTGAACAATTTCATCATGATTAAGGAGTTGATTTATGCTTCATGAATTTTTTATTTAAGTCTCAATGTATATATATGTATGTACATAAGTTATTTTTTGAATTAAACAATAATTTAAGAATAAATTTCAAATACTTTACAAATATTAAAATATTCTTTACAAATATTCTTTTCATTTTTTTTTTAATTTTAATTTTTTGTAAGTTATATCAGATCCTATTTTAATCGAACAATCTTACGAATATGCGATTTCGTATCGATTCAAATGCCAATCAAATACACACAAAGAAAGTAACGAATCACGTTACACACAATGTTTCAAAGAAGAAATAATAAAGACAATAGAAAAAAAAATTGGACAAGTACAAGTCTGCCTGCAGACTTTGTATAATAGTCACTCATGAATACAGCACATTTGTCATTTTCTGATACATTATTCTAGGTATGTTGGATTCTGACGGGCATTTATCGCGATTGTGGATCTACGATCGATGATCCAGCCAGAGATCGCACCGTCATCGATTCGCGATTTATTATGCAGATATGTTTAACAACTTTCTTTCCGAACCATAGAAATCTTGGTTCCCGATAAATCATAAATTTGAATAATTTATTATAATAATTTATATTATTAATATATTTATTTGAATAATTTATTAATATTTTCAGATAAATAAATTTTAACTATTGTTTTTGATAAATTTGAAAGAAATTAGAATGAAATATAATAAGAGTGTATAATATATTTTTTTTTTTTTTTTTTGAATTATTTAATATTAATTTTGAATCAATATAATAATTGAAAAAAAATTTATTATTATAAATCTCTGAAGTTATTCAATGAAGAATTAAAGAAATATGAAAGATTAAAAAATACCATTACTATTTTTACTGATCTAAAAAAATTAATATTAAATATCTAAATATCTATCATTGCTATTTTAATATTAATTTAATTAATTTTAATTGGATATAATTGTTTCAATTTGTTTATATTAAGTCTAATTTATTATTCATTTAATTGGTTCAATTAATTGATCAACTTACTTAATTAACATAGAGTTGAACTTAAATATTATGGAAGCCATAATTTTTTTTCGAAGGTCATTATCAATAGATAAATGAAATTTGATTTAATATTCTTGAAAATTAAATAACACATATAATTTTGTTTATAAAATATTAATATAGGTATGATTATATAATTATATGATTCTTATATAATGAATTAATTGCATAATATATAGATACTTTTATTGATTGATGTCTGATTGGAAGTTGACTATTAAATATAAATAACTATAATTAATCACTAAACATGTAATCAGCGTATAATTGAAATATTTTATTTTTAGATGCAGCAGATAATGCAATTCAATGCAATTAATATATTGAAGAATTTTTATTTTTTTAATTGCATTTTTTTAAATCATTTTAAATTTGTAGAAAAATTTCAATATTTTAATTATTTAATAAAAAAAAAGAAATTAAATTAAAATAAAATTTCAAAATAAAACTAAGATTTCATTTTAAGTTTTAAAAATTTTTTAAATATATATATCATCAAATTATAAGGTATAAAAATTTCTTAATTTAATAAGAATTATTAAATTTATACTTACATCAAATAAAAATTACTTTTTATCAAAAGACTCGAAAAAGATATGTTATATTGTAAATATAATGTTATTTTACGTAAACTCAAACTTAATCCAAAAAAAAATATCTTACCAAGAATTTTTTAAAAATCCAAATTTAATCAAAATGAAATTCTTCGGTTTATTCATCAAAATTTCCTTAAAAAAAAAATCAAAAATTCCTTTCACTTCACAAAGACTCTTCATTTTTTAAAAAAATTCCAAACTTAATCAAAATTCAATAATTCTCCAATAATTCTTCAACTAAACTATCCATAAAATTTCTCAAAAACTATCTCAACCCTCGAAAAAGATAAACAAAACAATCCCCCAATTAATTTCTGACGATTAATTCCTCGATTAATTTCATCGCCTATAAAATAGCAAGATTTCGATCGTTTGCATGGAAAGTATACGGTGAAATTACCCTAATTCTCGTCGTTTAACCGGACCATTGCCTCCAGCCGGAGAGACAAAGAAGATACGTGGCGTAGAAAGAGAAAGGGAACAGGGGAAGGATAATTTATTCCGGCTTTATTTAATCTCTTCCCTCGCGTCTCGGCGACGCGACTTGGTAAGCTTCTTTAATCCAGATTCCAGATCGAGAGAAAGATAAAGTAAAAGTGTGTGTACATGCGGAAGGTTGATAATTTGTTTGTTTAATCCCAGTATGCATGAGATGATTATTTTTCACTGTAACTCTGGATTAAATACTTTTGGTTGGGGAATGCAAAAAATCAATTGTTATTCAGCAAAAGATTTATTTTTGAAGATTTATTTTTAATTTGAAGTTAGGTATATATTTTGCATATAGTTTAATTTTAAAGATATAAACAAAAATGGAAATCAGGAACTTAAGTGAAGGGAAGTTGTTGTCAGTATCAGTAAATTAAAATTTTCTTGTATATACTTAAAAGATTGGATTGGCACTTTTAAATTAAAATTTTTTGGTTGAAGGATGCAAAAAGACAATTATATGATTGATTGGTCAAAAATGAAAATTTTTATTTGTAATTTGAGCTTAAATGTGTAAAATATTTTATATAATTTAAATTAAGGATATAGAAAATTGGAAACTTGTATAAATTAAAATTTCCTATTTTTATCTTTTTTTATTTTTAGAAGAAGTAAATAAGAAAGAAATTTTAAGAAAAAGAGTTTAATTTAGTTGATAAGAATTTATTCGTTCTTCTAATTCAAAGATGTGCAATAATAAGTAGTAAATAATAAATAATCTTCCAAATTCATAATTCCAATTTTTCAAGTAAAATCATAGAAGAATTTTTTTAGAAATACATAAAATTAAGTAAAAATCAAAAATATTTCAAAAATATGATCACAAAATAATTCTTAAAAAAAAATGTCATGGTTTATAATTAACAAATAACAAGAAATAAAAAAAATCCAAATTTGCAATTCCAAAACATCAATGACGTGTCGATATTAAGAAAAAAAAACTAATAAATAAATAAATAACATCCTAAAACTGTAATCGACTAAAATCAACTACGACGTTCCACTTCCTGTGTTTGTGCGCGCGAGAGTGCGAATGATAATATACACGCGAGAGATGAGCTTGACTCGATCGGTAAAATCTTGGGTTTCACAGCTTCCGGTAACAGAGGAGAGTCACGTCGCATTAAAGGCGGAAAATAGTAAAGGAGAGGGTATGGAATGCATGAAAACATAAATCACGAGTATAATGAAGCGAATCCCTTTTTGCTCGCGTTAGATTACCAGCACTATCCTCTGTAAAAGTAACATGGCGTGTCAGCGAGAAAGAAGTAAACAGGGTGTAAGAGGTTTATTCGTTAACGATGATGCGCGAGTTTTGTGTTAACTTTGTTCACGTTGGAGGGTTGATGGATGTTTCGTGATGGATGGATAATTATTGGATAGTCGTTTGAAAATGATTGATCGAAATATACTTATACATTGTATACGACGTTATTTGCGTGAGTTTTTCAACGAGGAAGGATTCGAAGGATGCTATTGGATAAAGAAATTTGAAAAATTTTTT
The DNA here is from genome assembly GCF_000469605.1 of Apis dorsata. Taxonomy (NCBI): domain Eukaryota; kingdom Metazoa; phylum Arthropoda; class Insecta; order Hymenoptera; family Apidae; genus Apis; species Apis dorsata. The sequence continues at coordinate 476,740 of NW_006263353.1, read as the reverse complement.
TTGTCAAGTGAATGTATTTTGAAAATTATTTGGAAAGTATTTTGGAAATACGATAATTTAGAAAAATGATTGTCTAATGTTAATGTGATTGAATTTGATTAATAATTTGAAAGAATTGGAGGAAATATGTAAAATATGATTGGTAATTTGAAAATGATGATTAAATTAAATTTGAAAGAATTTAGAATTTAGAATTGGTTAAACTGCAATTAATTGTAAATAAGAAAAATGTATCAAATGTGTGTTAATGGATATTTAATAATGTCGATTTAGAATTTAGAGGATTAAATTAAATTTGGAAAAATTTGGAAAAGTTGATTAAATTGTAATTTAGGAAAATATCTAAAAGAAATGTGATTATTGGAATATATAATATTAAGTGAATATAAAAAGTACTTATTAATTATTGAATTAGAAATTTATAAAAAAATTATAATACAATTAAGAAATATAAAATACAATCGATACAATCTATAACAAAAAAAAGTTTAAAAAGTTAAGAATGATAAATTCTAAAGTCAAATACAAGTTTATAGTCACAAAATTATAAAATTTGTTAATATATTTCAATTTTTAAATCAAACAATAAATAATAAATTAATTAAAGATAAATTTTCAATTCTTCAATTTCTTTACAAGAAAACATATAAGTCAATATTAAATCATTCAAATTAATAGCATCTACAATAAAATAGATCTTCAAATTGCAAAATAAAAAAATGTAGTTAAAAATTATAGGTAATATCAAATTATTATAAATAATCCAAAACGATCAAACTTCATTACAAACATAGACACCTCATTACAACTCAAATCAAGTTAATTTCGTGAAACGTATCACCTCAATCCTCAACAACCGTTTCTTACATTAAAAAGTGCATAAAAGTACATAAACATGGTCGCTAAGCAATCATAACTACCAAAAGAAACGTCGAGGTTTCCACTTTTTTACCTCTATAAAAAAATGAACGTGATTCTTAATGCGTTCCTCGTTACCGGCGCCACTTCCGGCGGTAAACTGTGGCCATTTGCAATTTACAGACGATTTTTACCGATAAAGATTACACAGAGCTCGCGCCACTACGAAGGGCGATTTAATGTCGACGAGGAAACAGCCGTACATTTAACAAGAAACAGTGTGCCAGTCCAACAAATAATTATTGTTCTTTTAAACAGATAATAAATTATAATCTAGATGAGCGAGATATGACGCCTAACTGGAACTAATTAGAAGAAAAGACTTATCCAGGAAATGGCATCGTTCGCTTCATCGATATATGTATTTATATTATATTCGTATGTATAGTGGAACAAAAGAAATGAAAGAAAATGAAGTAATGAAAGGAAAAAGGAAGATGGAATGATGGGATGAAGAAAGAAAAAGAAAAAGAAAATGTCATATTTTATTTATAGTAGAATTGTATATTAGATTACGTTGAATAAGAAATATTTATTTCAGTCGTTTTAATAACATATTCGATTATTTTTAAAAATTTTTTGATAAGAGATGTCTACATGGAAGATGAAATGATATATTGCAATGAAAGTTCGAATTCTAATTTTTTTTTTTTTTATGTAATTTAAATATTCTTTTCTAGAAGATATATGTCGCAAGAATAATTTATTATGATTATATCTGAGTTATTTAAAGAAGATTTATTGAAAAAGGATAACAACGATTAGAACGCTTTAATTGCTTTTATTTTTATTCATTATTATTTCTTATTTTTCTTAGGATAAGCATCTAATAAGTAAGAAAATTGCAAAGGAATGTTTATTTCTATTAAATAATTTATGAATTCATTCTTGAATGGTATAATATACGACAATTGCTTCTTTTTCTTTTTTCATAATCTCTCGTGATTAATTTGAGCCTTTTCTTTCAGTAAGATTTACTGGAATTGATTAGTGCAATCGTTAACTGGATCATTAGCACGAGCAAAATATAATTGGTAGCTTTAATAAACGCGCAAAAATTAAGAGTAATTAAACGTTTAAAAAAATGAGCTTTTATGTAGTTTATTATAGTAAAGATCTAGATGCAATTGCTAATAAGTTAAGAAATTCAAAGAATTATCTTTGATAATATATGTATTAAATATAATATATACATGTATATATACGATAATATATGTATTAAATAATTATCATTAGAGTATTGTTTATGTAAATTTAATGAAAACTTAAAAATGCAAAAATAAAGAAAACACTATCTATATAAATAAAAATAAATAAATAAGATTATTAAAAACAAAAGAGTTATGCAAGAAAAATAAATATAAATGAAGAAAAAGAAAAAATTCAATATCTATTATTTAATTTAACATAAAAGCTTTCAATTAAAAA
>NW_006263353.1:473035-473839 GCF_000469605.1 Apis dorsata | reverse complement strand
CCCCCTCCCCCTCTATCAAAAAGACGATTTATACGACCTAAGTAATGTAACATGGTATAAATCGCGCCGCTCGTCTTCAACCAAGGAAAAATGATCGATGGAAAGACACAGTGGAACGCATTGTGAATCGAGTATCTCCTTCTAATCCTATTCCCCTTCACATGAAGACGAATCTTCCTGTTCTCTGTCTCCACAGAGGCCATGTTTCATTTCACGAACTCGAGAAACTTTAGTGGAAAGAGAACGAAATCCGTAATGCTTTGAAGAAACGAAGACAAGGATAGATAAAGGCAACTCGGTCGGGTAAGTAAGCTGGTAAGAAACGAGGCACGATTTATTTGACAGATCGCACCGACCGCAAGCGCTAGAGTGGTTTATTTTATAAGGCCAGATTGCCGGCCTCACTTCGTCGGAATAGAATAATGGACGTTTCTATCCCCCGTTTGTAAACCCGTGGCGGACCCCTACTTTCATTCTTTCTGGCCTTCGTCTCGAAAGTCAAGTACAGTTAAGGAGCACTCTTCGTTCGATGCCGATCTCGACGAAGAGTATGCTCAGGTCGGGAGATCGTTTCATTGCGCTAAGGTATATTGCGATCATTGTGTGTTTACACGTACCAGTTGAGAAGAAATTTATATTTTTTTTTTTTTAGGAACGTTGATAAAGATTATGGATTTATAAAGAAAATATTTGCAACATCAGAATTTCATTTTTGTAGATAGTTGATTAGGTTAAGTAACTTATTTGAATATTATTGATCGTAGAAAAATCAATAGATCTATATCTTTTTTGGTTGATGAATTC
>NW_006263353.1:464001-472865 GCF_000469605.1 Apis dorsata | reverse complement strand
TTTTTTTTTTTTTTTTTTTTTTTTTGGAAAGAATTAATTAGATTAGATGGATTATTTGAAAGTTCTTGAAAAAAAATATCTTTGAGAATATTAATAATCATTCTACATTCTGATATCTAAAGAAATTTTATTATTATAATTTCATTTTTATAAGTTTTAAATAATTTTTATAAAAAATATAGGATTTTTATAAAAATATAAGATTACCAAGTGAATTAAGTCAATTACTTAAGTTCTTATTAATCTTAACAAGAAATATCTTTTTTAGAAATATTAATCTAAAAAAAATTTGCAATAATTTCTTTTTTTTTTAGAGATCTTTTTTAAGAAAATTAAGATTAATTAGAATTTTATTTGAGTACTATTAGTCTTGAGAAAATATTTATTTCTTTTAAAAATAATCGATTTATATAAATTATGTAAAACTTTGCAATAATAGAATATTTCTAAAGTTGAATTGATATTGATTAGATAAGAAGATTTTTACTTGAATATATTAATGAATAAATATAATTTTTTGAGACACGTAGAAAACAACTTTGTGATAATAAATCATTTCTGAGGAAAGTTTCGTGATGTGAATTTCGTTAGGTAAAAGATAAATGGTTATTTTATGCATTGTATGGAAGATTTCTATGATTTACCTATTAGAATATAATAATGATTAGGTGAGAAGATATCTAAGATACCGTTGTTCAGCAATGGCGCAACAGAAGAATTCTTGAAATAATGTAATTAAAAAAAAAAATTTTCATTTAGATTAAAATCCTTTTATAGAGTTATATTTTCTAAAATTTTCTAAAATTAAAAATTTAAAATATAAAAACTTATAAAAATTCTATTTTTTTTTCTAAAAATATATAAAAAAATATAATTCATAATGAATTTACAATAATATAAAAAACAAATAAAAAATGGATAAAATCGAAAGAAAAAGGATTACCTTATCAGGTATACCGAATGAGCGAAACACAAATCATGACCTACTCTATAGGTCCCTCACGATGTCGATTAATTAACTCGTCGAACGACAACGCAAGCTCTTCGTTTCCTCTTGTCTCATGTCCATCTCACCAAAACATCGACTCACATTTCTTTCGATCTTTATTATCTATCTAATATTGTCGAACATTATAAAACTTATCTAAAAGGAAGCAAATATTCTTCAAACCTGCATTTACCTTAATATATATATATAAAAGAAATAAAAAAAAAATCGAAGGTATGCAAATAATAGTTCGTTAAAAGATCTCTTACCTCGACTTCCATCGACGATCATCATCACGTCTAGACACTCGATTTCTTTGCTCCTGTTCCGGTGATCGACGAGATTATGTCGAGGATCGGTCCAAGACGAGAAAAAGTGGCGCGCTTGTAGTACGAGCGGCAATTAACTCGGCAACTAACGGCACCAATTAATTTCCAACGTCGATTCCATCTATCGATCGACAAGGTATTATTTGTGGCAATCGTCGCTGGAAATCATCCTGATGGCTATTAGCGAGATACTGCAAGGTGAGCATATTTATTACGCTAATAAGGCAGATAATTAGTTGTTTGGCAAGCACGTAAGGAGATTTAAGAAATATTTTATGGAAATGGGAATTTTACTTATTTTACTTAATAATGTAGGCATCCTATTTATGACTTTTTGTTATTTATTGAACAGATTATTCAAAATATCTCTCTTAAAAATATGAAATGATTTTTCTGGCAATGAATTTTTTTAAGCAATTTTTAGAACATCTATTAATACATATCTAATAATTTTAGTTGAATAGATTTTGATAATGTTACAATCTAAATAAATTAAATTAATATCATAATCTATTGTAATAGTATCATCTAATTTATCTAGAATATTCAATTTTTAATTTATTCAAATTAATAATTTAATAGCTAATAATTTTATTTAGATAAATAATAAATAATAATAAAAAAAATATTTAGATAGTATGATTAATTGGTATTATCACAATGTTTCATAATATTTATAATTATTTAGAATACTTAGAATATTCAACTTTCTAAAAAACTCTTTTTTAAAATCATTAAAAACTGTACAAAAATTAATAATAAATAAAAATATAAAATTTTCATCAATACATATAAATTGAGTCTTAATAATTAATATTCTTTCTTCAAGTAATCTTATTTAATATTTTTAATTATAATAAAATATTACAATAATTTAATTTTTTTGGTATAATATAACAGTAATTAATAAATATCTAGATTTTTTTAAAAGAGCAGTATTATATATTTTTTTATTATAACCTCGAAATTCTTCTCGAATATGTCTCATTAAAATTCTTTGCATTTTCTTCTTAAAAAAATCCACATTTTAAAACCATTAAAAGGTTAAACACCAATAAATATCATATCTTCTCTCAAAGAAATAAAATATCTAAATAAGGTCAAAACAACATTAAATCACTACTTCATGATTCATAACACCATGAATGGCAGTTCAAAGCAAGCTCAGAGTACTTCTAAAATATCTCTCTATCGCATTCCAAAAGACATGGAACACCTGGTTAGATTCACCCCATAAATCAGCTTCCTCGAAGCCATCTTAACCTCGAGAAACGTGAAACATGAACGGGAAGACAGCGTGAAAAGATATAGCATCCGTGCAAACGCATCCGTATACCTTCTCGAGGCCTCGAACATGGATGTCCCTGGAAAAAATCCTCGTCTCCGAGAAATGTGTTGAAACATAGTTGCATGTCGAGAGATTTACGTTTGGAAGTGTGAGAAACGTGAAACGAGACACTAGAAAGTGTTTCGAAGGAAAAATCTGGTTAATTTCTGTTTTTTTTCTTTTTTTTTCTCTTTTATCCTATTGTAGTTGAATTTTTATATTCTATTTCTTGAAACTTCTTTCATTTTTCCTTGTTCATTTTGAAACTTTGAATTTTGAGCTTTGTAATGTAAAGTTTTTTGATATTATTGGATTTTTAGATCTAATCAATGGATTTAATAAAAATCATAATCAAAAGATTTAATTTTCAAAAAATATATTATATCATAATTTCATAATAACTTTTTAAAGAAAAATTCGAAATAAATATTTAGAAGTTGAAATTAATCTTTGTATATAAAACATAAAAAATAATAATACAAATGATACAATGGAACATTATGTTAAAACGTTCAATTATCTTAAACATAAAATTTTCATTAAAAATTATGTATATAAATATGTCATATTTAAGAGGAAAATTTCAAAATTTATTTCTGATTAATATTTGATAAATATGATAGAAAACTATTTTTCAAAAATATTAAATATATAATAACTTTCTCAAAAGAAAAAAAATTCCAGAATTCTAGTTCTCAAAATATTTTCAAAAACTATTTAATTTTCAAAAAAAGAAAAACCAAAAAAAATTCCAAAAAAAAAATAAATAATTAAAGTTTTATCTTTTCAGAAAAATTGATGAAAATTTTAATTCTAAAAAAAAACTAATATTTTTAAAAATTATCTAATTTAAAAAATATATATATCATACGATACACAGAATAGCCCCCTCGGAAAAATTTTTAAATTAACGAGATTCTTTGAAGCAATTTATTCGAGATCTATGGTCATGAAAACGAATCGCGTGGATTCTGTGTAACAGCATAGGGACAAGAGGTCGATCGGGTTCTGGAGCTTAATGAAAACGCGCGACGATCATATGAATCGCGTGGGCAGCCGGCGGTTTTTCTTCTGGGAATTCATTGGGTACACTGTGGCCGGTTATTAATAAATTTCACAGCGGCATGCGGTTTATTCTCGTCGCCACAAATCTCGCGACTCGATGCGGCCAATTAAAAAGGGCCGCCGTGTTAAAAACCGGCCTTAATTAATACCTAACGAGGTGCTAGCAAGACGAATGGATCCACTCGACCATAAATCTCCCTCGATCGATAGGATATAATTTTATATCAATAAACTTTTATTAATTTTGAAATAGTTTGGTTTTATTCATTAATTATTCATTTCATAATTATTATAAGAGTCAATTTAGTCATGAAGATTTCTTACATATATCTATTACTATTTACATTGTATTCATTTAATTGATATGAAATTTTTGTGTAAGAAAGTTAATTAAGAGTTGATAAAGAATGCAAGTTATTCGAAAATGTATACATACAGTGACATTCGATGTATTTTTCGTTATGGATGAATTTTGAAATAAACGAGTGACTCTTTAAATTTAATGAATTTTTTATATAATTATGAAGTATATAATTTTTTTATGGATTATGATAAAATTTAAATAATTAGATTATTAGGATATTATATATTATATATTTATGTTAGACTACTTTTTTAACTTTTTTCCAAAAACTATAAACAATTCTTTTAGAAAAGAAATATTGTAAATATACATTCATAAAATAAAGAAAAAATGAAGGAAAATATAGAAAAAAGAGAAAAAAATTACAAATATAATTGAACTTTTATTTATAATTATTAAAAAATAGTCTCTTAATTAAGAAATGAATCTTTTCAATGTCTCATAAATTCCTAAAAATCTGTATCAAAAATAAAAGAATTTGCATAAGAAAGAACAATCTAACCTCTAAAATAAATTATAAATCTTAATATGATATAAGATATGATACAAGAAAATAAAAGAAAATACAAAAATAAAAGAAAAATAAACTCAAATTACTACATCTTCTAGCCTGTAAGAATATAATTTTTAACATAACCTCTTTTAAGATTCCAATTGCACGAATATTCGCGGCAATTTTATTCAAAGAACAATTTTCCATCCGTCTATCGTTATCTTATCGAACGACCAATATCAGATGTCACAATATACGCCTAAATGACGTGCCGGGGAACATTTTACGAGATTAGAGAAAAAGTGATTGTCAGTGTTGATGGAAACCATTAATCATGCGTTGGAAAAGGAGAATCCTCAGGGACGATCGCATGGATAGAGCTGGACGTTTTCACGCAACGAGTCTATTAATCGGCCAGGCCAGGAGATGGACAGCCGTTTGTCGGGGAATTAAAATGTTTCGCGGACGTGACGATTAAAGCAGAAGTCATCTGTCTTCGCTTATGTCCTCTTTTATTGCCATGTCGGCTTATAATGCATGAACGAGATTACATCGATCAGATCGCAATTGCGATGACTATGATGAACTTGCAGATTTATGTTCTCTTTGATACAAGGAAAAAAGATTCGACGCGAAAAATTTCTTTGACACTTCGCGATTGCAAAAGAAGGATATTTAAAGGAAGGAAATAAAGAGAATGAGTTTGCTAGGAAGCAAATGCAATCACTGGAGACAGAATGAATCTTTTCTTGTTTATACCCGAAGATATGTTTATTATGATTTTTAGTAAGGTGTATTTAGTAGAATATGTTTTTACCTGAATTTAATAAAATATAAAAATATAAAATTATTATTGGATAAGTAATATCAAAAAAAATATCGTTTATAATCATTTTATCATTTAATGTGTTTAATATATAAATTTAGAATTTAATATGATTCTTTTTCAAGAAATTGATAATATCTATTACATTCTTTATAAAATAATAATAATAATAATTTTAATAATATTATATATAATTAATTATATAAAAATAATAAGAGAACAATTAATATAAAGATAATAAGAAACTAGAATAATAATAATTATGATATGTAATCAATTATTACAAACAATAGAAATAGAAACAATAATAATAGTATCATAACAGTAGTAATAAATACTACATATATATGTATTTAATATAAAGAACAGAGATAGTAATAATCATGATAATAACAAACCCATCTTCACATCTTCACTTTCAATACATTCAATAACTCAAATAATCATCACTGCAAATTACTAGAAACCGTTTGGCACTAGTTCCAACTGAATAAAATCAAGCATTTAGATCACGAGTAAACTCAAATCAATACGAATTTCCTCACGTAGATAGTTTTAAAATATTTATCATTGACAACCTTATGGTTTATGAGAATTCATATATGAGATTTTTAATAAATAGACAATCTTTTCGAATTCTTATTGCTATTTTGAACGAAAGAAATTAACAAAATACACAGACAAGGAAATGGAGAAAAAAGTTAAATTGGCTCAGGTCGACGTGATCGAAAATGCTATTTCGAAATTCGAATAGAGAATTGACGTCATTAAACTTCGTCTGGTGCCAAAAACGAAGAACAAGCACGGCTCTATAACTTAGAACTGAGGTTTCCTCTTCTTTGTTTGGATTTATTTGAGGAAATGAAACGAGTTGTTCGAGGAACTTCGAAGCGAATGAGCATGATAGGTAAATTAGCGCGGATGATAAATTGTAAAATTGAGTGCAATGAATGGAAGCCATTTTGAAATAGTAATGGACGTCCATTTGATGGTTTTTAATTTGTTTATCTAATATTTTGATTGCATTTTGAATAACATAAGTTGTAAAATTAATGTTTTGCGATTAATTAGTTACATGGAGATTTACTTTTTTTTATAATTATAAGTAAAAAACATGATTAAGACTTTATATACTTTATTATAAACTGTATTATAAATATTATAATCTCTTTTTTATAACTTTATTTAGAAAAGAATAATTATGGTTTACATTTTAATTGCATTTATTTAAAATATAAATATTAAATAATATTACTCAACATATTATAATATTTTAAAAAAATAATTTAAATATATACATGTTGTACTTTTATATCATTTAAATTATGCTTGAATTAATAAAAAATTAAATACATATATTTATCAACATCCTTTGAAAAACATTTAAAAAATCATTATTCTAATATTAAAGGTATCAACAAATCAATTACTAACATGTCACGGTTCGATGGAATGTTGGTACGCATGATAGAGCATTGTTGTAATTGCACAGATATTCGAGCATGCTATTGCACGTGCACGCGTATGCGAACCCATGCGAGCGTAGACATGTTGGCACGAACACTCGCGGTTTAATTTATCGATTAAAATCTGGATTCCCTAATTGCCTCGCTCGCTGCACACGGCAGCCGTGCGAGACAATACGAATCAAGGCAAAGTTTAGATAATAATGAAGAAGAAAGAAATCATAGAAAAAAACAATCTTTCTTCTATAGAACATCATTTTTGAAAGGTGGATTCATAAAAATACCGTAAAATTACAAATTAAAGAAAACTTTAAATTATTTTTATAGATTAATTTAAAAATCAATTTTGTAAGAATTTTTATATCTTTGAAGAAATATATATATATTTAAAAAATTGTTAGAATTATGATATGCTGAATTGTTATTTTGAAAAGATTTACAAGTTTTAATTTTTATCAATTTAATTGAATATATATTTTAGTAGTTACATAAGAATAATATAATCTTAATTTTATGTACTTAATTGTAATCGTAACTTTCTTTGTATGTGATAAAGAATCTTCAATAATCTTTTTCAATAAAATCTTCTTTCCATAATCTTATTTTTATTCCAAAACAAACACATTATAAAGTATTTTTAAAATTATTTTAGAATTTAGTTTTGTTTTGGAATAGTAGAACAACTTCATTATTGCTTCCATTACGCATAGAACGTTACATTTCACAAACATCGAAACGTAAACCACAAATTAGCTCGAATGATTCTAACCTCCTCTAGAATCAATATACAACACGACATATTTTGCTTCCATCGTACAAAGATCCTTCGAATCTAAAAGAATCTCGTTACATTTCGCCGCCAGGTGGGCTTCGTCACGCGCCGTTTTCAGCGCCATCCGAAAAAAACGGCGACGCGTGCCACGAGCAAGAACGATCCCCCTCTCGTGTGTTGGAACATTCTCCATTCGTTTACGGGTAATTTTGTGAAGCTGTGAAACAAACGAACACTGCTTCGAAATACACGAAGTTCACGATTCCTTCGAAGGACCGAGCCGATTTGTTTGGACAAGGATTATCGTTCGTCGAAGTACATTGAGACCAGTGCATATTTTCGAGAGATCTGACGTAAACCATGCCACGAACGTTTATTGTTTTTCGTGAGTTTTTTTCCTGTTCTTATTCAAAGCGATCATGATGTCGTTTTCGCGAAATGTTACGTGTTACTCGTAAAAAGAGAAAGGGAGAAGAGAAGGAGTCGGAATCATTTCCTCTCGGCATTGAGATATGGGGTATTTTTAACGGGCAACCGTCTTTCGTGTATACATACGAAATCGGTTACATGGTATATAACACGGCAACGTGATCGTGCGCAAGATCACTGAGCGGAACCGCAACACGCGACATGATAGGATAGATAGTATATAGGTTATTTGGTGGTGTACTTTTTTAACTTTAGGATTTGTTATTTCTAAAATAAAAGTGTACGCTTTTGTTTGTTGATTGTATCGAAAAAATTGATGTGACGATATAATATTTAGTAATAATATGCAGTAACAATATTTTCAGTAGCATTTATTTTAATGATAAATACAATTTGATATTACAATAGAACAATATAGTATATTAATATATACTAATAGTATAAATAATAATCTAATAATTTAATTTATAGTTGTGATTTTGATAAGAATGCAATAATTTATGAAAATTATAATGTTTCAAAATATTCATAATTGTAAATTGTTTACAATTAATAATATAATATTTGTTATACAATAACATTTATTTATTTTTCTATCTAACAATACAATTTATAGCAAAAATATATTTTATATATTTTATATATAGAAATTGTTCAATCACAGAATTCCTCTTGATTCGGTAAATGAATTCCATGAAACGTGACAACAAAAACAAACAACGTTTATTCAAACATGCACGATTTACGTATCAATCGTAATTGACTTCCTAGTTAACTTCAGACAAACATACTATATATTCTGTTT
>NW_006263353.1:456155-463700 GCF_000469605.1 Apis dorsata | reverse complement strand
TATATATATTTATCTCCCTAACAGTACAATATATATATTGCTATACTTTACATGAAGCAGATGACTTGTGAACGAACATCAAACCAACAATTTTCTTCACCAATAGATCATCAATATTTATAGTCGGTGGGTACGGAGGAATGCCTTATGAAGCTATTTGCGGGGACTGATACTACAGTCTCCTAATCGTCTGATTGCATAATAATGTTAACCGCAACTGCGGTGAACCGCAAATAAGAGATACCCTAATGACTTCTTGACAAGTATTTTCATTGCTCCTGTTTGTCTTTCTTTTTTTCTCATATCCTATTATATTTTATCTACTGGTATATTATTCGATATTGAAGTATAGGAAACAGATAATTGTTTGATTCATATATAATTTTCGTAACGAACTCTATTAAAATATTTTTCATTATAATTTTTATACTTGATATTACATATTCCTATTTATAAAAAGTTAGTATAAAAATAATATAATCTGTAAAATAAATCTGAAATAAAATTTCATAAATATTTCAAGAAAGCGTAAAGAAATAAATTTTATTAATTTTCAAATTCAATTGCAATATATAACTTTGAAAACTCGTTCAAAGATTAATTCATAGAACAAACGGAATCGTAACGCAATTACACAGTATGATATCGGATAATAGAAGCCTGAAGGCTCGAAGGAACCACACGAAGAGAGAGACTCGCCAATCACTCGACCTCATTGCGCTCATTCCGCCAATTACTGGACAACGATGCGTGGCCAGATCATGCGCAGAAGACAAAAGGATCTGTATCAACCATTCTGAAAAGATTCTCCATGCGATTATACCTCGTGTGACGAGTAACGAACGAGAGACCAAGTTCTTTTATTAGGTTTGCGTAGATTCGAGAAAAGAGGAATTGAGATCATATTGAATTTGTTTTTATTGGTTGTAATAACGAATTTAATACTTATTATTAACTTCGTCTATTTTATTTGAATAATAATTGATAATTATATTGTACATATATTTAATAATAAAAATAAAAATTAATAATTGATTTTATCTAATTTGATAATGTTTGGTAAACATAGTGTAAATCTACGATTCTAAAAAACTTTACTCTTGATAAATTGAAAATTTCCTTTGTTATGAAATATAAATCAGAAATACAAGTTTGATATGACTTGGTAATTATTTGTATTCAAAACAAGGAAAGAGAAAATTATTTGATTGAGAAATTTTTTAAATTATAAATTAATTTTTGCAATTATATTTTATTTTTATTATTTTGAAAAATTTTATATGTATTTATAATCTATATTTTTTTTAGATATCATAATTAATATTTACTTACATTATTACTTACAATATGATATATAATATAACAATATGATAAAATAGATACTAAATACAATTGGATATGAAATATTACGATCTCAATACCACCTAATTTGTATCTTTTAAGCACTACATTATACCTCCATTACTGTTCTATTTTGTTCTACTGTATCACTTACTTACTATTCATTACTCTATCATTACTATACTTATACCAGAGGAATCCACTTATAGAAGTCATTAATTCGTAATCCTTTCATTAAAATAGCTCAAACTATCACGATATCCTCATAAACAGAAGAATTCTATCCCTATTATAAAACAAAACTATATCCTCATAAAATCTTCACCCTCTATTAAAACACAAAGTGCGATGAATTTTTTATCAGGAATATCGATTAACGCGTTGATCGATGCTCTATCATTGAAAATCGGTTACCTCCCAGAAGGATTCTTTTCCACGGCATGTTTCGTTTCTATAAGATAAAATCTCACGCTAAGCAACTCGGGTCTGTGTCCTTTGGGAAACGAAATAATGGAAAAAGAAAAAAAAAAAATAAAAAAGATAGAGGGACGAAACAAGAAGAAGAGAAAATAAGAAGGAGGGAGTGAGAAAAAAGATATGTCTGGTGCTGTGTTATTTGATGCCAATCGAGATTAAAGGAGCACAATCTCCAACATAGAACGGTCTCATTATTTCGTGGCAGCAACTTCCAGCCGGATTTAATGATGATTAATGAAATATCCAGCTACTTGTTTCATCGTTTTAAGGAAATAATCCGAGGATAACGAGAAATACTTCCTTTCGTGAAAGCGTGTCACGCAGGCTTTAGTGTTATCGCGATTTCTTAAACGACCATAGACCAATCTTGACCCTTACCTCCCTGATTCTTCCTCATAAAGATGATTGATGACTTCTCTTTTTTCTTCAAGGATTTTTTGTCTTCTATTTCGAGATTTTCTGATTTTTTTTGAAGAATCAAAGTTGGATTTATGGATGATATTTGGAAAATCGTTAGTTCTTTAGGAATTTAAAAGTTTATAATAATATTTTGCAATTTTAAAATGTTCAGACGAATTGTTAGACTAATATTTGAAAGTGATAAGTTTTTGAAAGTTTACAATTGAATTTTAAACTTGGAATTCTTTTGTTTTTGAGAAATTTAAAAATTTGAGATGTTTGAATGAGAGAATTTATAATGGAGTTATTTTAATATATAAAGTACGTATTATTAAACAAAGGGACAAGAAAATTCAATATTATATAATTCTAAATTAAAATTAAAAAATTTATTATTATTACTATTGTTTCATATATTCTAATATTAAACTACCCAACAAATTTGCACGAAAAAAAAAAATAAATAAAAATATATCCTTCAAATTTCACTTACCACCACAAAGGGTAAATCACATGCCCTTACTACATTCTCATAAATCCATTCGAATCACTGACAGAAGCAATATACAGGAGCCAGTAAATAACGCCATACCCATCGAAGATCGAACTTGGCCTGCACGTGGCAAGAGTTAAATTGAATCTTCCACGAGTCGAAACTCATATGGACGTCCATGATGAAAAACGACGAGTTAATGTTTTCCTTTCGTCGCCGGAGATAGCCGCATCCGTCGATCATAATTCACTTCCTCGTTGTTTGTTCGAGAGGGTAGACGAGAAAAAAGGGAAAAAAATAAAAAAAAAAATTTAAAAGGGGGAGGAGGAGGAGGAGGAGGAGAAAAAAAGAAGAGAAGAAGAAGGCACGCTACACACACGGTCGAGGTGTTTGCGCACTGCGAAACGGACTCTCGGCGCAATCTTTTCTAATTATCTCGTTCCAGTGCGCATTGCGGCCCGTAATCGGATATGCTAATGGAGAACAGGGAAACGCAACGATGTTACCTATCTTTTTATGTCGCCCTGTGCACCCTGGAACAGATCGTGGCTCCCCTTATACAGGGTGTCCCGTGTAATTTATTTTTTTAGAATTTTAAATATTTAAATAACGACGAGTACAAAAATTTGAGAATAAATCTGGTATAGGTGGAAAGGAAATTCTTCCAAAGAAGAGAAAAACAATCCTTTTTGATTGAAAATTGTTAAAAAATTAAAATTAAAAGTATTATATATAGGATATCTAGAATTTGTGTTTTAAAATTTTGAGTTGGTAGTGAAAAATTTGCATGGAGTTAAAGAATTTTTTTAAAGAAAAATAGTTCTTTGTCATTGGAATTACTATTGGTTTATGAGAAATAAGAATTTCTATTTTTTAAAGGAAAAGTAAAACAAGACAATTATGATATTTATTCTTTGAAATTTTCAATATTCATAAATAGAAAAATTTAAGAATTTTAAGAATTTAATTTCATATATATTATATAAAAAAATATTACAATTATGTAATTCTTTATGATCAACAATATTCAAAATTTAATCAATATCATTCAAAATATTTTTTTTTATTTTTTTTTTATATTTTTTTTATAGTTATATTTATAGTTGATAATATTTTTTATAAATATATTTAATCATTATCTTGGTAATCTTTTAAATTATTAATATTTACTTTTATTAGGAATCTGTTATTTTTAATGTATTATAAATTATCATTTACACAAAAAGTAAAATTAATCTAATTAAAATTAACTTATCTTTATTAAAATTCAATTTCATACTAAGAATATAACAAATAAATTTCTGATTCAGAATAGGATAAATAATTGGATCATTTTATTTTTTATCTTTTTCAAGAAAAAAACTTGTTTAATACTTCCATTTCTCGAAGCTTAAATCCAAACACAGTATATTTATCTTGAAAAATGAAATATCGTTTTTCTTTATCTGTCAGACTTATTACTGATATTATTACTTTATACACATATCAGAATTAATCCTGAAATTATATCAATATATGATATTTCTTATAAGTATTACTAAAATCTTCTTATTTATTAATTTATTTTAGTCCTTTTAATACTTGAATTTACATTTAAAATTATACCGATAATATTTCTGAATAAAATATTGTAGAAATTATTAAACTTCGAATGAATTTATCAGGACATTTAATTCTTGAATCCATAATTATTAAAATATATTATATTTATTTTGAAATTTTTTCGTTATTAAGCGATATTGTTCAACAATAATAATTAATTTATTGTCGAATTATTTCGACATTTCTACTTCTTATAAGAGAGATTACATTAAAACCTCTTTGATATAATTGATATAATTTATGTACTCATTTAATACTGCAATCAGAATTAACATAATATCTGATATAAAATAATAAATTTTCTTGAAAATGATTATTTTATATTGTAATTAAGTTATTTCAACATTTTTTTACAAAATTATTTTAATTTTTAATTGTTGTATTTGCATGTAAATTACATCAATATTCATATTTTTATTCAGTAGAATAAAATAAATTAAAATCGAAATTAATCCCTAATAGATTTATTTTATTTATTTTAGCGTTTGTGTACTTGGAAAAAATATCGTTAATATTTAATTTAAATATTTATATTTTTCTGATAATATAATCTTAATACATATCATTATAAATTCGGTTTGAAGAATTTAGTTGATATGTTTTATTTGTTTTCAAAGATCTCATTGTTTTTAAAGATCTCATTAGTCCTTATTTAATATCATTAATAATTATTTAATATCTAGATCCTTTAGACATATATTATTAAAAACTATATTGTACAAAATTAAAATGAAATATCTCAAAAATTATTATAAATTCAATAAATTATATTTTATTTAAGATATAAAATCCACTTGTGATAAAACTAAACTATGACATATAATTTTTACATCTATACATTACGAGTAAAAAAAAAATCGAAAAATCATTGACTAAAACTATTTCAAACACTCAGAACATCCAGTATCCCCCCATTTTCGAGTTAGTGTCGTTAGATGGCGTTGTTCATTGACTCTGCATGATCGAAAGAAATATGGCTGCCCAAGTAATAACCATATCGTTAAATAATAACTATCGTCGAGCATCATCGCGAGATCCTCTCGATAATTAACCCTCGATAACGTGCGTTATCTCATCGCGATCTCGAAATCATCTTATTCTCCTCTCCACCCTTTTTTTATCCTTGTTAATTAGCACGATCGAACTGGTGGCTACGAGTTTACCTCTTTACGACATATCAATCAAAGTCTGAAACGAGAAACGAATTACCGGCTCCTTTAGTCCTCGATGATTGATCATTAAAAGAGGGGGGAAATCTTCACGGCTTTTAACGGCGTTAACTTAAATAAGGAAAGAGTTAGATGGTATTATTAACGTTTGGAAGAGTTGAAGCGACGAAACCATACTCGTAGCGGTCTTTAAATCCATAAAAATTTGCTCGGTTAGGTTTTTGTATAATTATGGAGGATGGTTATGGACATTCATTTATTCTTGGCTCTATTTATCGGGGAGAGAGAAATTTTTGTAGTCTTAAACCTTAAAGAGGGTTTTCTTTTTAGTGTATATGCGGATAATTGAACTACGATCGATTGAATACCTGTGTGCGTGGACGATTATTATTTTGAATGAGAAATTATAGGGAGGGAAAGAGTATCGATGAATTTCTGTTATATGAAGTTTAATTGGATTGTTTGCCTCGGGAGGTGGATAATGGTATGGTATTTACTGATTTGTGGCGATTGAATTGTGTTTTCGAAGATTTTTTTTATGGCTGGTTGATTATGTAAATGGAATCACTGTTGAGAATTTTTTTTTTTTTAGAAACTTTATGATATTGATTGAATATATGAAAGCAGTGAAATTGTTCATTTCACTTTTTTTATATTGTATTAATATTTTTATAGGAATAATTGAACTCTAGTTATAGCAATCACAAAATATAAAAGGCAAGAAAAAGTTATTGCGATATATTATAAAATAAGAATGCGAGAATTTGAAAATTTAAATAATTGAATTGTTCCAAAATTTTGATAATTAAATTAAATTTTCTTTATTATTATTTTTTTAATCAATATAAAATCGATATAATTTTAAAGATTTAAAGATTTTTATCTATGAAGATATAATATTTATAATTATCAAATTCAAATTTTTTTAAAAAACCAATTGCAAAATGTAATTGCAAAAATTTAAATTTAAAAAATTTAATTTGAATTAAACTAACTAAATGATCAATATTTAAAAAAAATTTATAAAAAATTAAAAAATCTTTAAAGATTCAAAACAATTCAAAAATAAGATCTATAATTTCCTTTTATTAATATATTAATATATGACTACAAAAATTTTTGCTCATCAATTTCTGAAGAAATTGGCATTAGTAATTATCTCAGACGTATTTACTCTTCAAGTTTTATTAGTTAAATCAGATTCTCTGACAATCGTAAACTCGGATCAGCAAACACGCATCGAATCTTTATCTTAATTTGATCTCTACAATACGTTAAATATACTATATTGTATAGAATGTAACTGGATAATATAATTAGGGAATGAGTTAAGACAGTAACTCTTTAAAAAATATAAATTGAAATTTGAAATACAAACTTTTTTCCATCCCAAGTGATTTAAAATATAAAATATTATTCAATATATCATATCAATTATTATTAAATATTTTTGTATTGAAATATATTAATCATAATATCGTATTCTATATGTTATCATTATTAATATTTGAATAAGAATTCATTGACATTTACATATATAACATATAATATAAATAAATGTATGTAATATGATACATACAGAATATTAATATACTTTTCCGATTTTTAAAATAAATATAATATATTATTATTAAGTTAATTGACTTAACAAAATTGAAATTTGCATTAAATGAAATGAGATATGGTTAGAATGAAAACTTTATCTCAACACATCATCGTGTTATTCTCTTTACTTTTACATTTCATTTCATCTAGTTAATAATATTTATAACTTAATAAATAAATTTCTTGTTTTATATTAGAAATATTAAAAATTTTGATAATAATTATTTTCTATTTCAAAATAATAATAATACACATTTCCCAGTATAAATTATATTTTCTAATTTTTCTAATATTGAATATCATTTAATAATAAAAATCATTTTCTATATTAATAAAATAATATACACTTTCACTATGAATATATCATTATTTTCTAATTTGTTCCTTTTTTATCGATCAAAAAAAGACGATCGATTTAAGATCGATTATAGAAAAGTAAAATCTTTTTTATATCCCACA
>NW_006263353.1:447943-455897 GCF_000469605.1 Apis dorsata | reverse complement strand
AAAAAAAAAAAAAAGAAACAATATGTACTCTTCGTAATAAACATACAATATATCTCTCATCCATTCTAAATTCCTCGTACTCTAATTATACTATCCGATTAAATGAATGTGATTAAACAAACTCTCACTAAGAGCACTCGAATCAGCTCCATCTATAAGGGCATACACGAACGAGTGGTAATTAAGCGATCGTTTCCATCTCCTCCATCGATTAAATTTCAGTTTAAAGGCTCGTTGTGACTAAGGAATGGGACGATAATTCCTCAACTGAATCACCGTGACAACGTTTATACGCTACGTATGTACACCGATTCGAATCAAACCGATGTCCACCCTTATCACATTGTATGCGTAACGTGTACCAGCTACCATTGATAAGATCCTTTGCGTGTACAGCACCGAAACTCGCGAGACAAGACTCTCAAGCCTTATCGGCCGTACACGGACTGCCCTTTTCGCGATTACATTGTGGCAGTCCTGCGCAGGCTCGAAAACGATAGTTGACCGGGTGGGGGAAATTCTCCCTTGAGGAGAACCGTAACTACACCTGACTTTCAGAATAATTGCCTTGGAACGCGATACGATCTACTTACACTCGACCGTTTCTTTTTTTTATTCTTCTTTTTTTTTATTCTTCCTTCTCTCTGGTTCTCGCGTGTCGGTTTTTTCTCCTCTTCTCTTTTCAACGTTTCGTTTCTTTTTTGAGATTCTTTCTTGTTATTATTATTTTTTTCTTTTTTTTCTTTTAATTGGAGAAGTAGTTGAGACTGATTTGAAATTCAATCGAGGGATCGGGAGCGCGGTCATGTGTTCGATAGCTTTATGGCTGGTTACAAATGATAATTAGTCGGAGGAGGGTAGGATTGGTGGAAATTGAGAAAATAAAGGATGGTGGAGAGAATGATGTGCGGTTTCTTTGAATCGAATGTGTAATTAGGGGAGGGAGAGGGGGGATTCGTGCTCTTTCAGAATGTTTTTTTGATCTCAAAGATTGGTCGTTTAATTGTAAGAGTCACTTATGTATAGTAAAATGTACATGGAAACCTATAATCATCACTACGGTCTTCAGAAATATTTATTACTATTATACATTACTTTATCTGTCACAATGAATTACTTTACATGTCACAAATTTTAAAAGAAAATATTTACATATGTTAAAGAAATATTTTCATTGCTGATCTTTTATTTTCAGTACCTTGATGTTTGGATTCAATTCTTCGTCCCTTGTTATTTTCATTTGAATTATTTCTTTTCTCTTCTTTGCTTCCAATTATCGATAATATTTTATTATAAATTCTATGGTTTAAATAAATAGATCTTTGAATCGTGTCAAGAAGCCATCAACTCAATTATATAGTGTAACAAAATATTTGATCCCTTGTTGTTATCGATCAAATCGGCGTGTCTAATCGTGTTAAGCCCTTAAATAAAAGTGAAGAGCACGTTTCAGAAGATAATGTCACGCTTTAATATCTAGAACACCTTCGGTCGAACCATCGATTGGTACCTATAAATCGTCTGATTTGCATAGAATCGACAGACGCGTCCGTATCGGTCGCACCACCACGAATTACGAGGAACGAAACACGGGATCGAGGGGTGGAATATTAAGCAGACGTGTTCACGACACAGTTCTGTCATTTGTCGTCTTGTGATCTTAAGGTGGAAGAATGTTTCTTCTTTATCTTTCTTTTTTCTTTTTTATATTCGATCGATGTTTTGTGTTTTGATTGATGATCAGTGTTGGTGAAACACTATTTATAATAGAAAAAAAAAAAAATATAACAAGACTAAAATATTATAGTGATAAATTATTGAAAAAGATTACAAGATTTTACTTCAAAATCTTTATATATGATCTTGTGTTTTATATTTCATGATATATTGTATAATTGGAAAGAAAAAAAATAACAAAGATAAAATTAAGAAATTACATTCATAAAAAGATAATTATTAATTGAAAAAAAATTTTATTTTAAAATCACATATATTATGTGTGATCTCATGTTTTGACTAATATTAGAATAATATTATCATAATTAGAGAAAAGAAAGAAAATGTAAATAAAATTAAAAAGTAACATTGATAAAATGATCTTTCTAGAAAAAAATTCCATCTTAAAATCTTTATGACGTATAATTAATGTATAATAAATAAAGAATAAAATAGAATATTTTGGTAGATCATCAAATTTACATGTTTTTTCCTAAAATAAAACTTGAATCATTCTCAGTTTAAACTATCGCGAAATTTTTAAAAATCGTCGAAAATATTTACATTAGAGTTAAATTAACGTTTTATTATTTCCACTTCTCTCTCCTTTTTCAAGATTTATAGAGAGTTTAACAAAATTGATACGACTTGGCTCTCTTGTTATTCGCCATAAAATCCTTGTATCGCCCAATCAAGCCTAGGGCCATGACGATATTTCGCTGGTTTCCTGGTGGGTCGTGCGACAATGTCGGGACGTCAACTCCCTGTAACGAACGCTTATTTATCCGGCTCGCGATCTGGCGGACCACCGCGTCGAAAACTGGTTTCTCGATGAATGAACGAAGAAGATATATACACACGCCATCGTGCACTGGTTTCGTGGCTGTGATTTCCATCGCGAAAATCATCCTTGCCTGCTTTTGGTGGTATAACCCCGTCACGCCTCGAGATTGTCTTCCAAGAAATGGGATGCTGTGAGAGTTATGAATGGGGTTTGGCTGATGTTGACATTGAATAATGATTTATTTCAACGATTAAATATTTTCATTAAGGATTATTGTTATTATTGTGATTTTATATTTGTGATATGTTGCTTGAAATTTTGTATAAGATATTTTTTATAATTAAAAAAAATTATATCTTTTGGATAAAAAGTTTCAAAAATATATTATATATGTTATATTATATTATTATTGTTATTATATCTTTGTACATTGCTTGAGATGCTTGATTATAGTCTCTTTCATACAACTGGCAGAGTCATACTTTAAAAGTTTCAGAGGATATGTTTCATAATTTGGTTTATTATTGTAATTATAAACATTAATATATTTTGTACACTGTTATTCACATTTTTTTGTATTTCCTTGAATTACAAACTACTTCACATAAAAGATTAATATTAAACGTCATAAAATTTTCACATACAATTAGATCTAAAAAATACTTCAAATTGATCAATAAATATATCCCTTCTTCTAAGAATTTCATTACGATTCCTTATAATTAGATTTTAAAATGTGATTGTGGTTACCTTCCTTGTAAAAGGAAACAATAAAATATATTTAAAAAATTAAACATTAAATTACTTTCACCGACATACATTTGCGACCAATTACATCCTCGATCTCGATCGATCGTAGTTTTAATTTTCGTCACGGAAACACGAAATTCGTGATTTTCGCGAAACGAACAGGTTCCCAAATATTTTCTCACGTAACAGCTGTGTGTAGTGGTTGAATCGCCGTTTGTTCATTGTGCCGGCAAACAAGCGCGTATTGTCGCATCGGACTGCGACCGTGAATTGTGTCATTGTGGGACGTTACGTCGGGAACGCGGGTCTTGTGTCGCATGTGGGCTCATTCTAATGTAAAAGCTTGATTTTACGGTTCATTGTCGCGTGATGAGAAACGGGCCACTCTAGCCACGCCGATTGAGCAGAGGAGGCCGACTTACTGCTGGATTGGATTCCGTTCTTTCGAGCTAGATATGTAAATCGTATAAAAATATTGACTAGTTCATGAAAATCATAGCTAAAAATTTATGTAATGTGTTGTTATGTTATATGTTATTATGTTGTATGTTACGTTATGTAATTTATATAATATCTATATGAAAGTTTTATTACTTTATATTTTGTAAAGTATCATAATATAAATGTTATATCACATGGAAATGCAAAATGAATTTCTAAAATCTCTTGACAAATATTTAATTTTTCATTTCATTAAAATTAAAAAATTCATTCATAGAAATAATTCAACTCAAAATAATCAATCTTATCTATTTAAGAAGATTTAAAAAAATTCTAAAAATTATCTATACTTTGATCAAACTTAAATCTCAAAAATCAAAATCAACGAATATTATTTCATCTTTTCATTTCTTCTTTTCACAAATATCTTACTGAAACTTTATATCAATATTAAAACTTAATAGCCAATTTCTTATAATAATATTCGAAAAGAAAAATAAAAATTCATTTATTATCTATAATATAAAATAATTCTAAAACTTTTCAATTTATTTTTCAACTAAACATATTCATCGTCCAATCAAAACACTAGGAATTCTATTCCAATATTGAAAGACTCATCAATTGACTTTTAAGAATGTCAACAATAAAAGCAAAATCAAAACTATTAAAATCTAAAAACGATTCATCCTTTCAAACACAATTCAACATTGCTAAAATCTTTCAATCAAAATTCTTTCCTGCTTCAATTTCAAGTACTCTATTTAGTCACAAAGATTGTATATATTCCAAATCAATACACTTTGAAACTGAAACAATATTCCAATGCAGAAAATCTTGAAAAGCCAACTTTCTACAATAAGAACGTTCAAAGGCAAGAACAAAAGCCTATTACAAGAACAGGGATTGTTCGCAAAATTGCATATGGTGTTAAATCATAGGCGTGCATGAAGCAGAGTCGAGGATAGGCGAGTGTGAAACCGACCGTTTGACAGCGTTAGAAAGATCACTACGACAAATGATCCCTAGAACTAGTGGCTGTCTCCACGCCAGGACTACCAACCTTCGCTCCCTCTGCTTGTAAACGGCTTGTCGTTCGCTGACAACAATATTTGTCTCTGCAGACCTGATCGAACAGATTTATATATCTCCGTCGGCTAGACGGAGACTGGATACATGCAATGTCCATTTATGTATACCAAGAATCTATGAATCTTTTATGGATGAACGATTGATATTGAATCATTGTTCATAATGTGTCTTCAAATGTAATCGAATGAATAAATAATGCGTAATAGAGTGTTAATGTATTTTGTGGAAATAACGAATAAGAACATTGTAGAAGTCAAAATAAATATAAAAATTAATATTTAAAAGTATGGATTGAGACTTCATATAATATAATATTTCTATAAAAAATGTATGATTATAATTGTAGTGATATTGAAATGAATAAATAATACAGTGTGTTAATATATTTATACTCTATATATGTATATATATACAGTCTTTAGTTAAGGAAAGACTAAAATATATTACAAAAATTTTGGTTGAAGCTTATTTATATTTCCAAATGCTATAAGAGATTATATATGATAAATGAAATGAATAATATAGAAAGTGTTGATAATGTACAAATATAGCTTAAAGAGCAAAAGAGTAAAAGTTAATATACAATAACATATAAATGGGTAATTAATAATATTGAAATGAATAAGTAATATATAGAGTGTACTATTAATATCATTATATTGATATTTAGATTTTGATACATCTTAGAAGGTAAATTTTACAAGCCAAAACAAACACAAAATATAAAAATATCAGTTAAAGCTTATTTGCATTTCTAAAATATATATATAAAATATATATATAATAAAAAGATAATCAGATTTGTAATAATGTTAAAATGATAGATAATATACAAAATGTTGATATATTTATAATATGTAACTCTGAAAGATAAAAATTATATATAAAAGTGAAGAAAGATAAAATGATATACAAAAATATAATTTGAAATTTATTTATTAGGTTGTTAAACATAAACAATTTAAGATTATATTAGACAAAGTGAGATAAAATTGTTTCATTCTGTTAATTTTATTTCACTTAAATTCCTTATAACTTGAATAAATAAGTTTTAATTGTAAAATTGTTCAATTATATATCAATTTATATGTTATAATTGGTCCTAAAAATGTTTCCAAAAATATATTAACACCCTATATAACTAGATCAGATCCTGTATAACCTGTATAACCTGTATAACTTGTTACTTGATCTTGCATAAAGAATGAAGACTTGTATGAAGACATTTACGATTGACTATACTATAGTATATTATATATATTTTTGAAAATTATAAAATCGAAAACAAACGATCTGTAAATATTCTTTATTTTAACAGATTTGATAATATTAAGATTTGAAAGATCTTATTATCCTCAAGAAACAATTATGGTAGTTGAAATATTGGATTTAAGAAAATTTAAATATTTTTGAATAATGTTTATTTTTGAATGATTCGAACGAGAATGGATTATTTTGTTTCATATAAAAGAGAGTTGGAAAATGAAATGATTCCTAGATGACTAGATGCAAATGCATAGAATATTGCTTCCTTTCAGCGATGCATTATAGAATATTTTAATTTTATCGTTCTTAAATTTATGGAAATTAGCGTCATAGTATGTATATGACGTTAGTTAAAGGATATGACGAGTACGTGACGCACAATGGCAAATGAATTACTCTACCAGGAAGTATTTCGCGTACCTTTAAAGGAAACTTCGAGGTAATCGCTTACAACATTGCTAAATCAGGTATAGATCCTTTTAAGTATTACAATATTGCTTCGAATAAATGATGAGATATTGGTTTACGATTAATAAAATAATTTCAAGAAATATTCATAATTTGAATATTTTCACAGTTAATTTATTTATTAATTGATGCAAATTAATGTAAAATTGTAAAAAAGAATAAAAAATTGCAATATCGTATATTCTCTAAAATATTCTCTAAACTAAATTGCAAATATTCTAAATACAAATTTATATTGGAGAATATGGAGAAAAATACTAGTTAAATATATAAGCTAAATGATAATATTCGAACAAAAAACTTCCTAGAACCGCTAAACAAAATCTGAATGATTCTAAATACATATATAAAAAAAAAAAAAATAATAGCTTATCTAAAAAAAATAAAAATATTCAAAAGCAATATATAAAATACATAATTAAGTATTATAATTAAAAATCTATCATATTATCTAATTATAAACTTAAAAATTATTTCATTACTTCTATATATTTGTATTGCATTATAGTTACCATTAAATAGACTAATGCAACTTCAAATAAATATTAAGGGAAAAAAAAATATTTCAAACATTTAAATTTTGTATATTCTTACGTATTTGTATTTGTACATTTAAATATTCCACAAATGTATAAACGTTTATAATGTGCTTGCAAGAATCATCCTGTATAGGAGAATACTGCCGAAACGATAGTAGCGGAACAGATAGGGGGTTTCATCTCGAATAGCGATAATACTCGCTCGAGTGAAAGCTTGACCATGTCTCGATCCATTGTGGTGAGAATTTTTGTCTCCCGCCGGTGGTCCTTTAGGAACGAAACGTTACGGTTGATTAGCATAAAACGCCCACCGTACACTCCCCGATATACCTCTTATCGTAGCCCAGTTCGCGAAGTCACGGCCCGATTAAGCTAAATTCTTTCAACGATCGACCAACCACGTCGATTATCTCCGGGGTCTCGAGGAAAAACGTGAGCGCGGGTTTGTTTTACGAGATACTGTTTGCGTACAGAGGAAAGTGGGTGTTCCGAGAGGAGACATAAGAAATATCGTCAAGGAAAATGGCTAGTTATAGATGGAGGTCTACACTCTCGTTCAAAAATATTAGGATTATCGTTTTTAATAAATATTTTACTTTGAAGAAATATATATATTCAATATTTTTTGCAACATTCATTTCTCAATTTTCGTTCTAAATCAATTTTCATTCCTATGTAAATATTTCATTATATTATCTAATCAATAAAGATAAAAATAATATTAATATTATATTGCTAAGTGTTAAAGCATTTATAATTGTTAATATTGATTAATATTATTTATAAACACTAGAGATATAAAGTAATAATTATTATAAAAAGAAAAGAACAAAAAAGAAAAGTGAATATAGGCATGTATGAAGAATTTTTTTGTAAATAAAAAATAATACTAGTCTTA
>NW_006263353.1:441652-447751 GCF_000469605.1 Apis dorsata | reverse complement strand
ATATATATATATATATATATAATTATAATATTAAAAATATTATATAATCGAAATATATATTCTGATTTTATATATATTGATTTAGAATTAAGTTTATAATTTAAGTAATATTAAAAAATCGAGTAATATCATAGTATATTAAATTTTGGTTAATTTTATTTTGTAATCAGTGAATATATCCTATAATTTATAAATCAGTGATACATATTATCTGTTTTATTTGATTATTGTCTATAATTAATTATCTTGAGAAGTTGCTTGTAAAATTAATATAGTTTTCAAAAATTTTTTTAGAGAATTAAAGTGTATAAAATGTTGCAAAATATCAATTAAGTTTGCATTATACAAGAATTTCTTGTCATGTATAAGACATAAAAAACTAAAAAGTTGAAAGTTGGACAAATGACTTTTCTGTGAGATTTAATGAGTATCCTGAAACTATGATGATTAATAATAATTGAACATGGAATAAATTTCACACAGAATCATAACTCGCGACATGATTATCATATTTTTATGAAAATAAATCAAAATATTAAAATTTTTTAAAATATTAAATATGAAAAATATTGAAATATTATACATCATATATAAAATAAAAAAAACAATAAAATATTATTACATTTAATCATATGATTATATTTAAATTGTTTATGTTTAAATTTATGTTTAAATTATATTATATTTAATATTATTCTCTTTTTAACTATAAATTAACTTAAAAATTATTACACAATATGTTTTTACGATTTTTTATTATTTTGTCACGACTAAATTCTCAAAACTTTAAACTAAGGATTAAAAAGAAAAAAAATTAAAACTATGTAATATATTCACAAAACTCACGATTCCCAAGAAAAAACCAAATCTAATAATATTCTTCTTAACGACCCATCACATAACCTCCGCAACATGGACGCGATACTCCACCTTACTCGATACCACTGAGAATATAAAAAAAAAAAAGAAAAATAAAAGGAAAAGGAACAAAAATAAATCCAAAATACTTTTCATGATCACGTCTTCTCCAATTAATTCCGATTCCCGGCGTGAAACAAGAAAAGTACATCGATCGTTTATCAGCCGGAGGAGGCTAAGAGCCGACTAATCGATGGCGAATCACCGTTCCACGCATGCGCGGCGTATCTCAACGACGAGTTACGGGAGAGAAGCTTCCATCGAGTAATTCGAGATAAAGGTCTAGTGGTACGAGAGATGCACGAGAAATAGCTGGCATCTGTTGTGCATTATTCTAGAGAGGGAAGGTTCGTTAGAAGACTTCCTCCGCGACAGGAGGGCCGCGGTGTCACCGATGATTTTTCTGGTAATGGAGACTTTTTCGGTACCTTTTTTCGATCGTTTCTTCGAATTCTTGCAAATGTAACGGACTTCAATTTTTTACAAGAAGATTGGAAATGATTTGTAGCAATTTTTATCGCTGTTTCAAATGCTTTTAGCATGATGAGATGTTTAAGTAACATCATATCATGAAGATTTCGCAGTTAAAAATTATAATAAATAATATTGTGATTAGATTTGCATAACAATACAAATTTAAATTTCTCGAAGCATTGTTTCAACAAATGAAGAATACTGACGATCGATTGACTAGATTTTACATATTTCATTAGCAAGATAATTATTATAAATTATTTATATTATCAAATGCTATTAAAAATATTGTATGAAATATTTAATTCTTCATAATACTTTATTATTTTTTAGATTTTCATCTATTTCAATATCGAGAATTAGAATTTCAAAAATTCTGAGAAAAATCAAAATTTTTTACTTAATACTTTGTAATTCAATAAATTTTTTGAATAAAAATTATTAAAATTATTATTATTAATTAGTAAAAATATACAGAAAAATTTAGTTATTAGAATTTAATAATTATTAATTTTTTGTCTCAGAGTACCTATTTATCTGTACACTATATTGTTTCATGTAATTGTGCATACAGAGTAACTTAAGATATTGAATCTAATTTTTAATTAAAATTGTTTTGAATGAATAACTATAGAATCTTATTAAAATTATAAAAAAGACATATTATGAAATTCAGCAGAATATCAAATTGTGAAATATATTATTACATAAAATATGTAAAGTTAATATATTCATGTATCTTTGTCTTCGTCATATCGCTTCCTCACATCACCTTATCTAACACAAACTTAAATTATTTATATATTTAATAAATAAATTCAACTGAAACTATTTTCATATATCAACTTCAATTTTTCTTTTAGAATTCTAAAATCGAATTTCCACAAATTCTAAATTCTTCATATTAATACCTTATATAAAGAATAATATAAATACATATATTTATATTAGAAATAGAGGTTACGATTATGGACAAGTAATTTTCAAAAGACATTATCCGTGCCGTATTATCAAAATTATCGAATAATCGAATTTCCAATATCACATTATTGGAATTCACCTACTACTCACAGATACTTATACACTCATAAAATGGACATTACTTTCCCTTAAAAACGAAATCAACAAACATCCCACTCCCATAAAAGAAACCATTCTACGAACGAGGAGTCAATTTTCAGAAATTACCCATCGATCAATTATAACCGTCGAGAATCTCCGTTCAATTGATTCTCGAACGGAACCCTGCGAGCAGCATTTTCAACGAGACTTCAATGAAACCCGGGTGGCGGCTCCCTTATCGCCTCCTGATCTCGTAAAGGGCCATTGTTGAATGCGTTCACGTAATTCAGAAAATGTGTACATGTACGTTTCGTGTCGGGCATATAGCCGATCCGCCTCCTTCGTGGAGTTTCTCG
This sequence comes from Apis dorsata, assembly GCF_000469605.1. Classification (NCBI taxonomy): domain Eukaryota; kingdom Metazoa; phylum Arthropoda; class Insecta; order Hymenoptera; family Apidae; genus Apis; species Apis dorsata. Next base: position 444,941 of record NW_006263353.1, on the reverse strand, counting down.
TGTTTGCCGTGTACCGGTGGCCAGAATGCACCGCAACGGAAGTACGTCGTGATTTGCCGCAACGCCGGAAACGGCGCACGTGCGTCGTCGTTTTTGTAATTCATTCAACCGCGTTCCAGGAACCACGTTCGGGGATGCTGTACACTTTTCAACGGACAATGAAAACGGCCCAAAAATTGTCATCGATGTTGCAGTGTTAAGAAAGTTGGAAAGGGGGCAGGGGAAATTGGTTTTTGTGAGGTTATGTAAGGCGAGAGAAAGGGAAACGGAAGTTACATTTTGTTTTTACGATGGGTTATTTTACGGATGGTGTTGATACTTTTATCGAAATGAATTGAAAATGATTGAAAGATACGATTCTATGTTCTAAATAAAGCCATATCTATATTTTCTTTAATAGTTTTTTCTTTTTTTGATGGAATATCGTAGAAGGAAGAAGAATGTACTCGAAGAATGGAGATTTTGAAATATTGAAAATTATTTATTTTATTTATATTGTAGAAATAAATATATATTTTAAATTCGAATCTTTTAATATATAATTTTCTGCAATAAAAGATATTGGAAATAGAAATTTAACATTTGGAAAGATTATAATTATAATTTGGCTAGATAATTTTGTTTGCAATTCGTTTTATGAAAGAAATTATAAGAAAGTTATTACATTTGATTTTCTTAATTTCAGAATTTAATTCTGTTCTAAATAATTGGAAAATAATAATTTCATTTTTTTGAAAGTAATTCTACGATTAATATTTATTATAAAGGATTACAAAGGATCAAAATGTAAGAAAAATTGAACACTTGCAATAAGAATATTGGAAAAAAAAATTCATTTTTGACAATTTATTGTATTAAATTATTATATATAATAAATTTAAAAAAATTCTACATATTATGTAAACTTTGCAGATGTAGATTTTAAATTATTTTGTGAAATAAATAGCAGATTCTATTATTTAATACAATATTTCCTTAACAAAACAACAATAAATCACCAAATTGTATATTTTGTTAACAAAAAGTAATTATTTAGATGTTTTCACTCAAATTAAAGATAAAATTCATTAAAAATTGAAATAAAAATTTATCAATTCAATTAACTATTAATTGATATATAAAAATATATTAACTAATATATTTTGTTTAATATCAAATGAAAGCAATAGTTTTATAAATTTTATAAGGAATTCTTTGAATTTTCTTGAAGTCGTTACAAATGCTTTCTCTTCAAGGTCTTCAATTGAGCAAGAAAAGACGTACAAAGAGATTCTTAGTAAACTAATAATTGCGTGGTAAAAAGAATAAAAGGTCATTCACCGATTCATTGCATTGTTCAGCTAGGTCAAGAGGAACGCCAACGCTGTTCAATGGCGACTAGGAATTGACAGTTCGCACCTTTCGCAAGCCGACAATAAAAGTGGTCGTTCGACTCGGTGTAATCGCGCCTTGCAAACATGGCAAAGAGGCTGCTACATTGACGTGTGTGTAACACTCGTTACAAAACGAATCGCACTCGTGTTTCCATTTATGTCGATATTCCTCGACTGTAATGAGTTTTGGTCGTGAATGTTTGGTGAAGATAGTGATTGGAGAACTGTGCACCGGAAGAGGTAATTGTTACGAGCTGTAATGGGCATCTTTCAAATGAAAAATGGATGATGGGTTGAGAATTATTTGATATTTCTTAAAAAAGTAAGAAATCCATTTATGCGTGGAAATAAAATTTGCATAAGTATAGATATTCGAATTATTTGATTATTGCTTTATTGTTAGTAATAAATAAAACAAAAATTTTCTATTTAACCGTATCTACTTTTTTTGCAAATAAAATTAAAATATCTAATAAATACAAAAAAAGTGATTACATTAAAACGTAAAAATTCTTAATAAATTATTCAAAATAAATTATCTACATATTAAATTAATTTAATAAAGAATAATATAATAGAAAGTTACATGTAACATAGAATTCGACCTTTGAAAAATTAAAAAATCATATCACGTTCAAACTTTCTTTTAATGATATATAAACGTGAAACGTATGTTATAAATACTTTCTCTATTTTGAAGTTTTGTTAATGCTGCATGTAGTTTTATTAATCGAACGTTGATTCGTGTTTTTTCAACTTCCGTGATTTTACAAATCTCCGGATTTACAAATCACTAAGTTTAATTGATTGACTTATTTCAATATGAATGGATGTAATTATACTCGTGACGAAAAGTTAGAAACTGGTTCCAAACGAACGGTATAAATCTCCCACTGGTTGACTCGAATTAACCGGATTTCGATCGTGTGTAACTGAATATGACATAACCAAGTAACCAAACATATGTTAACGCCTGGGCTGTGACAGTCACATTATAGAATCGATTAATAATCAGAGCATCACAGACAAAAAATATCTTTGTGTTCGTATTTCTGATCAAGATATTATAATGAAGATATTCCTATTGTGTTTAGTTTACATGACAATTTTAAAGTTGTAAAAGGAATACTTAAGAATTGCTTGAAATTGATTGCTAATTTTGTTTTGATGAATGAATAATGATTTCTAGCCTAAATTTATTTAAAGCAGGAGTAAAAATTTGTAATTTGTAAAAAACATCGAAATTGTTCAAAAAAAAAAAATAAAATTCAAAAACAAATTAACATGTAATAGTAGTATCGATTTTGTAAACATTTATTTATAATAGTTATAATATTTAGAGTTATTTATAATAGTAATTAAAATATTCTTGAATTTATTTTTTACATCTCTTCTTTAATGTTAATAATCGAAATAAATTTTTTTCTGTTGAAAACTTCATATTTCAATGATAAATGTGAAGATATATACATGTTGAAAACGAGGAAAGCATTTACTGCATGTAAAATAGTCAACTTATAAATTTATTTGACAGTCATTGCAGTGAGACATTGTTTCCTCTCCGTACTATTCAATGACACTGCAGTCGTCCAAAAACGCCTCTGCGCGTTCCGGTAACAACGATTAAGAACGTTTTTCGCGCATGTATTATAATTCCGGATGCAAACATAAAGTAATTCAATCCCTACATCGAGCATTTAATAAACCTAATACACGATAACCTGTCCAACATCAATAAACAACCGGAAGCCAAAAACTCGTACTAAATTAAATCTAAAATAACAGATCTATCACCCTCGAATATTAACCACCCTCGCAAATCTCTCAAAAGTCGATCACCCAACACGTGAACGATCGCACTGATCTCCAAAAGCTGTGAACATTGCGATCTATCCCCACTCTTACCACCCACCCTC
>NW_006263353.1:438278-441230 GCF_000469605.1 Apis dorsata | reverse complement strand
CGGGGTCAAGAGACCGTGTCGCGTTCTGTCTGTCTCGCGCCGCTTCTTGTAATTCTATCTTCGTCTCGCTTGCACGATTCGCCCGTCAATGGGCACGCGGATCCGTGCATCTGCCCGATTGCTCGTACGAGCGACGTCTGCCCAGGAAACTGTCCATTACGGGGATCGGAGAACGCGTCTGGTGTGTGCGCGCCGCGTGACGGACTGAATCGTGAAAACGATACTCTTGGTGTATGTGTATGCTTGGTGTATGTTGGATTCGAAATGTTTTGTTTTGGACATTGGTGATTTTTTGGATGAGAGACTGTATTAAAGTGTTGAAAATCAAAGTTAATGAAAAACATTTGTCATTGCTGAATATAGCCTCTGGTAAGTACGAACATCTTTTTTTTATGTAATTTGTTTAGAATTGCTTGCAATATTTTTATTATGAATATAATATATAATATTAAATCATTGAAATTATATTTGATAAAGAAAATAATAATAATAAAAATATAAATAAAATTTAGATTTTTAGAGATCAGAAATTATGCTTGCACATAGAAGTTCTATTTTTATAATTTTTATAATTATATTTCTCATATTTGTTTCATATTTGTAAAAAAAAATGTCATTCATATTTTTAAATTTTACTTTTATTATAAAATTATATATTTTAATTTTGATTAATATTTTAATAATAAAACAAATATTATTGAAATAAGTGATAAAATAATAGACATCGATAATATATTTTTGTCAATGTTAATAAATTGTTATGAAGTTTAATACGAATTCTTCTATTTACTTTTATTCTCAAACGTAAAACTTGTTATAACATTGAAAGAAATTTGCTTTTGTGGACCTAACTCAAACACTTTACTCATTTCGGAGAATATTATAAGCTCACAATTTTCGTTATATTTAAAAATCTAAAATCTTTATAAATTATATAAAATCATGGAATTTAAATTTTTTCAAAATTTCTATCTTGAAATAATAAAGATAATTTTATATAATAAATATTTTTATATTTTTATAAAAATTAAATAAAATTATATTAAATTATTTCAGAATCTGAAATACGAAAATAATAAAGTAATTTTATGTAAATATTAAACACTTTTGTATTTTTAACATTGAGAAAATGAAAGTTAAATGAGAATTATACTAAATCATTACAAAATTGTTAAGTAAACTTCCACACCTAGAAATATTTGTTATAATACAACAAATTACTTTATATTTACTCTATAAGAGTAATCGTATCAATAGTACAACCATAAAGTAAACCTACTACATAACTTGTGTACCAGCTGACAGACACTCTAATCGCTTCTCACAGTTAGTGACGTTGAAATTTGCAAGTACAAGGCGATACTATACAAATATAAAACGCGTACAACATTCGATTCAACACCAATCAAAGTTACAGTTAGGCTGAAAACGCCGGTGGAAAATGTGACTTAATTTAACGGCACTCCCAGCTTTTTCCCAGACCACTTGATACTTTCTTATCGGATAACTGGTCGCAAGAAGCGAGCAATATGCCCGCTTAATAAAACACTCTGTACCGAGACAAGAATATCCAGACGTTCGAGAGAATTTTGCCATAAGACATATTGCGTTAAGTAAATCATCGACTTACTGTCAATTAAACACGAATACTAGAGTTTCGATTCGATTATATAATTTTTTTTTTTCTATTTGTAAGAAATCGATTCATAAATCAAATCGAAGTAGCATATAGTATTTTTCTTTTTGTGGAAGATTTTATTTGCGCCCTCCTGCAGACTTCGTTCGAATTAATCAAGTAAAAATGGCGACGAATGATAAGATTTTTTTTAACATTTAAAGTTACCAAACTCGTACTACAAATATGGATTTCAGAATTTTTTTTGCAATTATTACATGTATTAGTAATTACTATTAATTTTTTTTTAAATTTGATAATAAAATAAAAAAAATTCAATATATTTTTATATTTTTTATAATTATAGCTATGAGAAACAATTAGTTTAAAAATTCAAAGGAATAATTAAGAAAATTATAGAAAAATTGAGTTTACAAGTTTGATATATATTCTTGTAACATCTTAGAAAATGAAACAAGTTTTCTCTTCTTTTCTTCTCTTTCTCAAAAAAAAAAAAAAATACATTCAATTCTTCAATTAACTTTTATCCTTTCTTTTCTTTCTCCTCTTTCTTTTTTCTAAAAAAGTATCAAAATTCAGTTAGCACAAGAGAAAAGTTTTTATGCGAGTTTCTTCATCTTCTCATGTTTGTTAATGAGGTCAACAAGAATATAAATTTTCGTCGGTTAACGAAGTGATTTGTATTTTTTCCATCGAGAGGACATAAGGCGCGCTCTGTTCGTACACAGAGGCTGTGGCGTGGTGGAGAAAAAAATGTTTCTAGTGCTCCCGTTGAGCAGATGTTTCGGTTGACAGGATTGAAAGAGAGAGGAAGGGGGCCAGGTCACAAAGGCACTTCCCTGAAACGGGGCGCCGCATCGCGTAACACGAATTTTCGCCCCCGAGTAGATCGCGTACTCCGCAAAAAGATCTTCATTTCCGCACTCAGACGATCTCGAACATCATGTTCTTCAAGTATCTATTTTATAGAACGTTTCAAAGAAAAGAGATTCTACTGTTGAATTGGAAAAATTGGTCGAAACTTCCGTGAGAAAGTCATATTTAAGATTTATGAATTAAATTGTTAAATATAGATTGTTTCAAAATAAAAAAAAAATAATAATAAAAGAAATAGAAATGTTTAGGAAAAATTTGAATAAGAAATTTCAAAGAATAAAAATTTTGAGTTAGAAAAACTAATCGAAAATTTCTTCGTGAAAAATAAGTGAAAAACAAAATTATTGAAAAAAATTTTTGTAAGAAAACTATACTTAAATTTTGTAAAATAATTTAAATTGTTAAAAATTTTTAAATTAAATATTTTAATATATTTAAAT
>NW_006263353.1:429928-437905 GCF_000469605.1 Apis dorsata | reverse complement strand
TAGAAATATAAAATATAAATATATTAAATATATACAAATAAATATATTTAAATGATTTAATAAAATTTAACAAAATTTAATAATGTACAATTTAATTTTTTGAAAAATATGTAACGAGACATCTATATAAAAGTTCTTGGACTAGGCTAATAATGCTATCAAACATTATCCAACAGCTCTAACGAAAAAGTACCTGCATTCGTAAAGAAACTTTCGTTTCTGATAAAAATTCGAAAGATAAAACATGCTTGAGCAAACTAAAGGTAGAAAATTTGATAAAAATGTTTCGTTTCGTTATCATTAGCCTGAGGGTAAAGTTTGATAGTTCATTGATTGACCATCAAGTTTTACGTGATCATCTTCGCAGTACGTAAGAAAAATAAATAGTAAAAAAAAATTGTTATCTTTAAATACATAATAGAATTATCTCAAGTGTGAACAGAAATATATAAAAAAGATCAAGAATGTTTTTTGAATGATTTTTATATCTTGTAAGAAATAAAAATAATGAGCAAAATTATTTTTCTAATAAAAATTCAAAAATCATCTAGAATATATTTAAAATTAAAGAAAATTTATTAAATATTGTTCGATAAGAATAATTTTTCTAAAAAAAAGATTTATAAATAAAATTCTGTTACTTACAATAACTGTCTCTTGCTCCACAATTAAATCGAAAAATATTTACGGCAATTTTTAATTAACGCACTCAGCACGTGCAATCTATAAAAACTTGTCACTTAAATTCCATCAAATAACAACACATGACAAACATACAAACGTACAATTACCATAAATCAATCCGGTGAATGGTTAACAGACGTTCATTACATAACCTCACTTAAATCATAATCGAATGACAAACCTCTCTTCGATCATCGCCAATTTAACTTAAGTGCATATTATACGAAAGAGCCGTCGATTATCGGTGAAAAAGAGGACAAAAAGAAAGAAAATCATGGTCGATTGTGAGTCGGTTGGAGAGAGGCGTTAAAGCAACTTGTGAAACGTTTGCTTTCCGCTTAATTCGCCGGTGAATTCACCGCGCGATCGCACATTGACGATCGTGGGCACAGAATGAATATTCTGCTATCACGCGCCGCACTTCCCTGTTCCACCGTACCCTTCGCGCTCTCTTGTGGACGCGGCGCACGTTCCATCAGCCTTTTGTTATTCACGCGGCTCTACACTCGAGCGTCCCTTTTTAGCTACCCAAGCCAGCTAAACTATCATCGATGCGTTCTTCTTTTTCGTTTTCTTCTTCTTGCCGCGTATATATCGGAATAAGATATATGGAAGAACGAGATTTTCCACGCCTTCAATTTCACTTTTGTTATTGTTGTTAGATTTATGGATATATTATACTTTGACGATTATTTTATATTTAGAAATCGAGATTTTCTTACTTTCAAATAATTTTTACATTATTACTGGATTTGGGTTATTTTTAGTATTGGAGTATTATTTCTAGAAATTTTAGATTAGTAAAAATTAAAGTATTGTTTAAAATTTTTATAAGTCATAAAGATTTTTTTTACTTTTATATTTTTGATTTTGTTTATATTGTTAGATAGATTTATAAATTTATAGATATTTCGTATTTATAAATAAATTATCGATATTTCGGATTAAGACAATCTTTTGGGAACTCTGTTTATTAGATTAATGAAATTTGTTGAATTAATATAGATTGTTTTGAATTTTTAGAAATTTCAAAATAGATAATTTTCGAAATCTTTAAGATTTTCTATATCTTCGATTTTATTTTGTTTATTAATAGATTTGAATATATTAAGTATTGATATCATTTTTATCACTTTGTAAATTAAATTAATGAATTTTAAAAGATTCTTTTGAATTTATAATAAATTAAAAAAATAATTTTATAGAAGTCTTTAAATTGATTAAATTATTAAAATTTTGAAATTTTGGAAGAGTTTTATCATTTTATATTTTTATAAGAGATTTTTAATAGATTAAGTTAATGAAATTTGAAACTTTGAATCTCTTGATGATGTTTATATTTTGAAATCATATAGGTATAAAAATTTAATAAAATCTATATTTTGAAAAAGATAATTAGATGTTTAATATTTCGAATAGAAATTGTCACCTAAAGAAATAGTAAAATTTAAAAAATAGTAGATATTCTGTCTTGTTAAAATTTATGATATATCTGGAATTTGTTTGTACATGTTTTATAGATAAATCAAAAGTTAAAGAAGAGTACATGAAAAATCTGTATTCACTTAGCATAGAATAGTAATAAATGAAACTTCCAAAAATTCCCTTTCTTCCACCAAACCTAACCTATTATTCTGCACACGATTGTTTCTGATAGAATCGAGTGTCGTTTCTCTAGAAAAGGGAACCTCTTTATAGTTCCCATAAAAACAAGACACGCGCAACTCTTCTTACAACTCTCTCGCGCCTGAAAATATTTCAATGTCGACATTCTACGTATAAACTCGACAAGAAGCTATAGAATCCTATAAAAAGAAAAAAACAGAATAAAAACAAGATAGAAGACTCTCCACACTACTATCCACCATTCTTCACTAGTAAATCCAAGTCACTATTCGAAGAAATTTCAAACTGTCAATTCTTAGAGAGAATCGAATCGCAAGGAAAGATCAAATCGCTTGATCAAATCATTCTTACGTAACAAATGGCTTGCTATCGCAAAAGGCATTAAAACGATCGATTCGTGCCTGCACGAGACCCATTCGGTCTCAATAGATTCGCCATGTTCGGTCGACGATCGCCATGTTCGGCGGTTCTCGTGATCCGTCGTGAGCGACGATGGAGAAACCACGTGATGCGCATAGCGATACGTTTTGGGAACGTGCTGCGCCTCGCGAGCTTTAGCCGCGAGATAGTGGGGGATATCGAGGTGGAGAAGTGGGAGTATGCGCACGTCCATGGAATATTTTAATCGCGAACGAACGTTTCGGATTGCAGTCGTGCACCGCGCGCGAGAGGCGGTTTGCGCGTTAATGTCAGCCTATTTTGTCGCCGGTGATGCCGTTTTCTAGAGAAACATCGGAGATCCGTGCAAGGAATAATAACAATTGAGATGAAATCTGTATGAACGGTTCGTTCCATTGCATGGCGCTAGAATATGTAATGGTCTCTCTTCTTGATCGATGTTCTGGCTCTCGTTTATTGATTTCAGTCGGTGATACTGTTAGCTGGGAAATACTGTTGTATTTTCTCTTTCAATTCGAATTTTAACATTCGATTATTATGATGAATATTTTATCTAATAGATAAAACATTATACATGTAAATTATCATCTAGATTTATTTAGAATCGAAATTGCAGTGATGTAAAGAGAAATAAGATTTTAAGAGACAGGTTTATCTTATGGTATATCGTAAATATGTTATAGTATATTATAAATATTTTAAATTAAAAGAAAGATCTGTGTAAAAATATGTTTCACGCAGTCTGAAACAAAGATCTTTGTAAACAACATGTATTAAGAGATTCGCATATAGAGAGAATGTGCATTTCGTAAGCATATAAAAATTAAAGTGTGACCATAATGTAAACACAGTAGAATCAACCTTTATATATTTATTTTTATTACCTCTGTAAATATTTTTTATACCAATATCATGGATTTTATTAGCTTAATTTTTCAACGTTGGATATTTCAAATTTTTTAAATATCCTAAATTTTTAAAAATTCTGAAAAAAGAAATCACGCGTTTCATTGTTTCTATTTCCTTTTTACAAAATTATATTTTTATTTCACATATTTGACTTATTTTTTTTTTTAGAAGAAAGAATAACAGAGTCACCTTGTACAATAGAATGCCCACATAAGAGCGAATAAGAAGTGGTTTTTACCACTTGGTGAGGAACGTTAAGCTGGCATACGCTGACTTCATTCTACCGGTCATAATTCATTACACCATTTTGGCCGTGTATATTACACACCGGGACGCCTTGTTCCGAGTCGACTTCTCCCTAATTTAATGCCGGTATTTAGTCTACGGTCCAGAGCACGCGTCGGACAAAACTCTGAGCCGAAAATCAAGAGTGGACGTGGAATAACTGAATCGTGTTGCTCTCATTTATATTTCGATTCGGATATAAGATACTTTGTTTCTTTCTTGATTATATATGGTAAAATTTTATTATTATTTTATTATTTCTTACAAGATATCCTTTTTTCCATGAAGAAATTATTAGATTCTAAAAATTCCATATCAAAAGTTTCATATCAAAAATTACTTTAACATATTTCAAAATTTTCAAAAATGATATTTTTGTTACAAAAATCTAAATGTGTTTAGAATTCTTTTCTAAAAAAAATATTATTTTTCCATTTTTTTATTTATTTCTCCATCTGACTTTTAAATTATTAAAAATTATTTTAAATTATAATTCTATAGGATATACGTTTCTTGAAAAATTACTTTAAATCCAATTTTTTTCTTCAAAGTTTCTTAATTTCAAAAATTTCCAAAACTTGTATAAAAAATTTATTTCTTCAAAAAAAATTCTTCTTCTATATGAAAGATATTCTTTTTATTCTAAAACCAATTATTAAGTAAAAAAGAAAATTAAATAAATCATGTATATAAGAGGGATTACCTAAAAGTTACCAGATGACTCACGGAAGGCCAGAAAGAACAAATTTCACCTCCATATCTCGAATAGGTCTATCGCGAGACACAAACAGAATCCATCGTTAATTCTTTCCATAAAAGAGGATCACGAGGGAGATTCCAAAAGATTTAAATGTAGCTATTTCTTTTTTTACGATTCGAACAATAATTTTTCTTCTTCTCTCTTATATTTTTTAGAATTCTCCCTTTTTCAATATTTTTCAGGATTTTTATAATATCCTCGTTAAACTGTTTAAAAATGGAATTTTGTATGTGGAATACATCAGATGCATATCTATAATGATAGAATGAATAACAATTCTTTTGTTTCTCTTTTGTATAAGCAATTTTTAAATATTACGTTTGAAGATATATTATAGATCACGTGTAATAAAAATTCAATTTTCTTCCAAGAAAGATGAAAACTTAAAGTGTATTGTAAATTTCTTTATTTTATTATATTTATAATATTATATTGTATTATTTGTTCTACTATAATCCATTTTTTTTAAATTTATAATATAAATATAATTCTACAACGCAAAACTTGATATACAAAAATATTAAATTAAATTACAAATTAATAATTAAAATTTTCATTAGATGAAACGAGAAATAGAATGAGATATAGAACTGTCTTAATCATTAACATTTTTGTATAACAATTTTTTGTTTTGATCTAATAACAATTCTCCAAAAATATTTCACAAATATATTTATAATTATTTCACTATTATTTTTTGAACTGAAAGATATACATGTTATAAGTTAAATATCGAAGATTCATTAGTGTGAACAATGATGTAAATATATATGATTGTTTCAATTTTTTTAAATAAATAATGACGAAAAAGAATTTGAATTATTTTACCTCTCAGATACATGATAGATATATAAATTTATTTTGATTCTTATAAGTTAAACATATCTTTTTCATCCTTTTCTCTTCTTTTTGCAAAAAATAGTAAACAAATTTTCTCATCTTTTTTTTCTTTTTTTCACAATTCTCTATTCACTTTCATTTCTCTATACATCATAACATAATCTTTTGTTGGATAGTTTATTTGAACAATATAATAAATAATAAAATGATTGACGACTAATTTTAAAGATACACGTACAATGCATATGTCTAACATTCATAGAAATTTTCATCTTAAAATAGTCGGAGAGAAGGAGAAAAGTAAAACGTCAATAGGAAATTCTTACGATGCTTTGTGAAAGGCTTCTTCCCAAAGGTTATTCGCCCTCTTTGTATTCACATTAGTGGCCGGTGTAACAGCTCAAATATTGATCGAGAGAGAACGCGTTCAAGCTTCTGAACTTGTCGAAATCCAATTCTTTCACTTGGAGGCAATGGAGAATATTGTCTAAGAGGATGCATTCTGTCGTTGAGTGCAGGATAAATAAGGGAACGAGTTATTGTAAACATGACGATAGAGGTCATTGGTACGCGTATTTTCGTTTAATGTCACATTCACGATCAAAATACATATTAACCAGTTTATTTAAAAAAAAAAAAAAAAAAGAAAAAAAATAAAAGAGATAAAAATGAAGAATGTATTTAATATTCAACGAGACTAGAATACTAACTATCTTAATATATTAAATTATAATATATATACTAGAATATACCAAATATGCAAAGTTGCTTTGAGAAGATAATTTTGTGTAAAGTTGATCAAGAGAAAGAAAGAAGTTTGATGATAGTGGAAGATTGAAGCGAGTTTGTAATTAATCTAAATTGCAAAATGAGAAAATAAGATGGTAGAATTTTTTTTTTTTTGAAGTTCTGGTTTCAAGGTTTTTGAACTTCAAAGATATTTATATTGAAATTACATATTTTGATGTACAACATAAATTATGAGTATCGATAGATTATGATGGAGTGTGTAAATAATGATATTTTTATAAAATTTTTAGAAACTTTATTTTGATTAAATTTCGAGTTATTTTTAACTACTTTTATTTTAATCTTTGAAGTAATTTCTTATTCATTTAATTTTTTAGTTACTTCTTATTATTTTTTAGTTAATTTTGTTCAAATTTCTTTTACTATCATTTTTTACTTAATTATTTTTTTAATTTTTAAATTCTTTTAGATATTTTTTTTTTTTCATATCTCTATATTTTTTCAACAACGACATCTAAAATTGTATAGACATATAGGAGAGCATTTGTTATTTTATCTGGAGAAATAAAAACATTCAGACCACCCATGGTTCCAAGTTTCCCCGTTGCAACAAATCTTATGGGGTTAGAACGGATATTCCCAACAGCAGTAAGCGGCTTACTGCAAAGATCGACAACTTTCCGGATATTTAGGATAACACTAACCTGCCACAACCTGTTCCCAGTATAATTTGTCGCTATAATCGGGTTCCATTTCGTGTGGTTTTGTATAAAATATTTCTCTAATAACACCAAAAGGATTACGTTCTTTGAGTATAGTAGATTCAAATCATTTTAAATCTGCAACCTTTTTTTAATATTTCTAAAATTTCTAAATAACAATTCTTAAGATTTATACTGCACAAGAGAAATAATAATAAAAATAAAACAAAATACAAAATTATAAAACCAGATTCAAAATCATATTAATTATTTCGTTAAAAAGAAATAAAAGTAAGAAACAAAATTAGAATTATACTAATTATCACTTAAAATATAAGGAAACATAAATCAAACTATCACACTATCTACTAAATATAAAGAAATATATCCAAACTAATATTTATATATAATGTATAATTATAATATACAAATAGTATAAATGTAATTTATACATTACTACTATTAATATATTGAAAATATATTATTCAATATATTATTTCAACAACCAATCCCAAAAAGAAATCCATCAACATATATATTAATACTCAACAAAATCAGAACGCAACCACTCAAAACAAAAAAAGACTCACAAAATGGATAATAATAGAAAATGCATTTAATATTCAACGAGACCAGAATATCTCTATTCAAATATATACCAAGCGCTATTTCTTCTCCAAAAAGGAATTAAAAAAAAAATAAAATACTGTCAAGACTCACATACATGAAAAGAACATTCAAAGGGAAATCATAACAAGCTTAATTTAAAATTTGTTGAGTCAATAAAAATTATTTTGGATTCTGAAAAATTTCAAAGGTAATCAAAACTTTAGAAATCATTAAGATTTTCCATTCTTCCTGTTTTACTTTATTCATTATTATCAAATTTATATATTAATTTTTAAGAATTTTATGAATTAATGAATTATTAGGTTAATGAACTTTCTAAAAGATTCTGGCCAATAATAGAGAATGCACTTAATATTCAACAGGACCAGAATATCTCGTTGTACCAAACTTTTC
>NW_006263353.1:426916-429750 GCF_000469605.1 Apis dorsata | reverse complement strand
AGAAAAAAAAAAAAAAGAAAAAAAATGAAACACCGTCAAGACAACGCGTATACGTGAAAAGTTGTTCTCAAAAAGGGCATTCAATGGCGAATCGTAGCAAGGTACGAAGTGCATTAAACACAAAAGGTGTGGTATAGAATCGGAGCACGGCCGCACAATCGAAAGAAAAGATTCGCCAGTGGCGAGCGTTGGCGTGAAATAGTGACGTCGATGGACGTTGCGTGGGGCTCTGGCGGAGCACGTGCTTCCGGTTTACGGCTCACCCAGTTACACGGTTTATGGTGGAGGATTTATGGGCTGGGTTCACGGGAGCGTTGCCTTCCAGAAAACCAGGCTTCACCTTCCACCGACCCCTTTCCCCTTTTTTTTCTTTTCATTTTCTTCAGTTTCTCGTTTTCTTCTTCTCCTCCTCCTTCTCCTCTCTTTTCCCTCTTTTGATCTGGAGCCGACAGACACGCGATGGATATTCTCGAACGACTTCGATCAGAACGACTCCACCCTCACTTTCGAATCGGTTCGTAAATTCTTGTAAGGACAGCAGCTTTGGAATCGATACTATTTTTTTACGACTTTTGCACCTTGTTCGAGATATTCATGGTTCTTTTTGGGATTGATGATGATGATATACAGTACATATGAATATATAAAGTGGTTATTGGAAATGTAATAAATTTGAGAGGTTGTAAAATCTTATGATATTCGATTTTGTTATTTAAATGTAATAAAATGTAATAAATGAAAATTTATGGTTGCATATTTTGTAAAAATTAATTTGTAATATTATAATGAAAGAAAAATTAACTATCGAATTGAGTTTTAGAAGATCTAATTTTCATTTGATTGAATGATGATTGAATAAAAATAAAAAGAAATAAAAGAAACGAAACAAACGTAAGAAATGAATATAATTTGTGAGAAAATAAAATGAGATAGTAATTGTATTCCCTCTTCTATTATAAATATCTCGTAACGAATTTCTTGAATTTAATAAAAAATTAGCGATATATTGAAATATGATAAAACTAATTTTGATAATGAGTAACATTTTATGATATAATCAATCTATTAACATTATTAATAATGATTTTAAAAAATTGTAAACCAAAGAAAATTTTTTATCGTATAGGAGCATAAATAGTCCAACCATTTTTATTTCTTCCATAAGATTAGATAATATTGTTCGAGAAAATTTGATAATTCTAGAAAATAAACATTATATATATTCGAAACGAGAAATAATATCAAAGATGGAAATTTCGAACTATCAATTTTAATCCTTGCTTCATTTAAATAATATAAAAATAAATTAATATCATGAAACGATTATAATTTCAAAAGATTCCAATTTTTGATAAAAACTTAGAACTAAATCCTTATGAGGATGAAATATCACGCCTCGAAGAATCAATAATTAAAGGTCTTGAATTTTTAACACTTTTTGAATGAAATAAATATTTTACAAAATGTTTTATTTGAAAATAATTTTGAAGATAAATTATTCTAGAAATAATTTGGAAATAAATCAAATTTATAAAATATATTATATACATAAACTGAAATATTAATAAAAATCTCCATATTAAATCTTAAAAATTTCTTAGAGATTAAAGTATCTTAATTTATTTCAATAATGAAATATTTCTCCATTTATTTTTTAAATATTAAATAAATAATTATAGATTCATATTAAATATTTGAAGAAATTGTTTTTTCTTTAACGTAAAATGTTTAGCTAAAGAAAAAATAATTTTCAAACAGCAAAAAAGAAAAGATTTTTTTCATTCTACAATATTTTTAACGACTACCAAAACAAATTCGTCCCTACCAAGACATAAAATCTAAAAATTTTCACCTTACCAACACGTGTCCCATAAACATAACTTAGACTAGGCGCCAAGATTTTCCTTTAGCTTCCATTAATCCATTAAGAACCAATGCATAAAAATTGTCTAAACATAACATTACTGAAATAAACATAGATACAATAAATATATATAATAATGTTATAAACGCATTATCTTTGTATCTAAATCATTATCTTGTATCTAAAGATACAAAAATTTTAACATTAATATTATATAAATTACATGAATTACATAATTAAATAATTACATAAATTATTATATATATAAAAAAATTCCATTTTAAAAAAAGAATAGCTTTTTTGCATATTTAAATTATATGCAACTTAATAAATAAACTTTAACCAACATTTTGTATTGATTTTAATCTTCAGAATCAATATCATTCTAAGATTCATAAATATATCAACATTCAATATATAAAATATAGTATATAATCTTTGATCATAGTATCAAAAAATATAATTCAATAATATAAATTAATAACAAAAAATTATTTCAGAAACTTGTCACTTCAAAAATTATTAATGGATCAAATAACCCTCCAAAATAATCCTCACAAACAGCGCGATAGAGAAAGATATGCACACATTGTATTTTTACATAATATTAATATTATTCTACACTGAAATACAAAACAAAAAAAGGTGAAAATCAATTTAAAAACTAAGGGCCCCACATTTAAGCGTTTAAATACCTACATTAAACCCGAAAGATCGATTCAAACACAGGTTACTTTCCACTCCACCTAGCCACAATTAGCCAAAGCTTTTTACTACCTGCTCTCCAATTAACGAAACAATGAAGCTAATGCCGTTTCCTTGTAAAACGACCACTTCGTGATAACCGATGCGCCCGTGAATTCGAAAAATCAACGGAGGAGAGAGGGGAGGGGGAGGAAAGAAAAAGGTGAAATCGCATTTTCGTTATGGTCTCCGCCCATAAAATTGTCTTTCACGCGATTGAAACACC
>NW_006263353.1:422258-426721 GCF_000469605.1 Apis dorsata | reverse complement strand
TGTTTCAATTGGGAGGGAGGGAGCGAGATCCGTGATTTACGCGTGGGCGTTTTCTGGCCAAGGGAAACACTCTTTCTCCCTCCTTCTCGCCCCCTTCCCCCAATGAAAACCACGAAACGCTCGAGGGGGATGAACGCGCGGTTTCAAGACAAGGCATATTTCGAGGCTGGACAAATTGAATGGAATAGCTTGAACCTGTTCCACGGAGGGGACCACCCGTAATTATCGTGACGTAGGTCAGGATTTTGATGCCGTCCGGCAAGGTAGTAATTTGAAGGTCGACGCCGACACTCTCTCTCTCTCTCTTTTTCTCTCTTTTGCCTCCCTTCTCCGGCTATTTTATTAGTTGGGCGTCTTCGAATTAATTTTTGGAAACTGGTATTTTCGCGATTGTGGTGTGTTAAAAGAGATTTTTTTGTTATTTGTTATTGATTGGAAACTATGATTTTTTGAGGGGGAGGAGGAGAAACATTTTTCTTTCTATGGAAAATGTGGATTAAGAATTTGATTTTTTTCTCTTGTTCCTTTTTTTTTTGATGAGAGAAGGTTTTTTTTGAAATGAGAAATAAATCAATGTTTATTGTTATTCAAGTGTAATTAATAAAATAAATATTTGTTGATTAATTATTCATGTATTGAATTATTTCAAAATATATTTTTTTTTCATCCGTTTTTGAAAAAATTCTTCCATATTTTTTCAATATAATTTCGTTGTTTACAAATTGGAATATAGAAAAAGAAAATCTTCTGGCATTACTAATAATAACAAGAAAAATTGAATCCAAAAATCTATAAAATAAAATATCTCGTCTATTATTAATTTAAACCGAATTTCTCAGAATACAATTGTAAACTGAACAAAATATTATTAAAATCTTCAAACAATTGAAATGAATCTATCGAATTATAGAAATTAATCGTGACAATATTTTTATGAAATATTAACTTCGTAACTGAATTCAAAAATATAATTTTTTAAAAGATATATGATGCAAACAAATATATGATAACGAAACGAGGAATACAAGAAAACGAATTCTATAAAAAAAATCGTATGCAAAATTTCTCCAGACGAAATCGAATGCAAAACATGCTGAAGTAACACCTCGAAGGAAAGAAAAAAATACGGAGGTAACGTGGAAACAGGATAGAAAATAGAACGAAAAGAGAAATAAACACGTGATTAACTCGTGGAAAAACGTGTTCGACTCGCTACTTGTTTTCTGCACCGCCCCCGCCTATGGAGAACACCGAACTCCAGCCGGGCGATCCTCTGGCCATCGGCCAGACTCACGAGAAACGTGTTCGACGAGGAACCGTTTTCGTTTGTGCCAAATTGAAATACGGCCCTGAAGTAAAACGACTTTGGTGACTTGGTGCGCGTGCTCTCTGAATGGAAACAAGGTTTAACGCAACACAAATATGATGTCGTAAATTTTTATTAACCGAACGAAGACGTGTCGATCGGTCTTGCATCATCATTTCTGTTTTTTCGAATATGTAAATTTTTTTTTATTTTTTAATTTCGTATCCGTAATAATTTTATTTTGTGAATAGCGTGATTAATTAATTTAAGTACAGCGTTGTTTAATTTCTTGAAAGTTTAATAAGTTTAATAAGTTCGTAAAGTTTTTTTTTTTTTATAAATTTTCGTGGACAAAGATTTTTAATTTTACGTTTGATTTTTTTTTATCGATTTGAATTTTTATAAATCAAAATATTTATAATCGTGGAAGATTTTTAGCAATTATCCTTTTGCATCGGCAATTTTAAAAATATAAATCTGATTATTCCTGAATAATTTTAGAGTAATTTTCGTAATCTTTTTACACAAACAGATTACTACGTAATTTACTACATATTTTCAATTCAACCTGTTCATTACACGATTCTTGGAATCTACCTCTCAACTCTTCAACTGCAATTAAACAATTTACCGACAATCGATAATTATTATAATTACCATTAATTTTTCACGAACTTATTATCAAGCAACTTATTATCATAAAAAAAACGGTTCTTGCAAACCAATCCTTCTATAATTAATCAATCAAACTCAACTTGACTAATTACTTTAATAGCCAATTCCAAAGTTACATTATGTGTATTGATTATAACAAAATCACTATACAACGATTCCTGTAATCTGTCCCTAGTGTGGAGATTTATTTTTCATCACTAACGATTTCTTTGAGATTTCTTCTACAGGATTGTTTTCTTTCGAACGACCCAACGATGTACCAAAGATACATTTCTTCCAAAGTTAGACCTAAGAAAACACGGTGAATCGAGAAAGAGAGAGAAAAAAAGAGAATTATGAATCCACAGGCGACGATTAATATTCCCTAGACGTCATCCAGAGATGGAGAGGAATCTCTTTCCCCTTTGAATTTTTGGGGAGGAGAAGTTTTCTTTGGATAGTGTCACCTGTTCAACCCTCTGTGGAAGGATGAACAACTGTGTGTCTGGTTCTAATTTTTATTTCTATTGGTTCACTTTTTTTTAGTTTTTCTTTTTTTTGTAAGAAAAGTCGTGAGAATATCTCTGGTATATATATTTTTTTAGATTCGAAGGGATGAGGAGGTAGGGAAAAGGGTCGAGTTTCGGAATTTTTGCAGGTCTGTGAGCTTCTTGGATAATGGCAAAAATCTGGTCGCCAGATTGGGTTCAAATGTGAAAAAGAGAAAGTTTTTTTCCAAAGCTTTATGATCTTTTGAGAAAATATTTTGAGAAAATTAGAAAGATTTAAGTAAAATAAAATGTTGGCGTTGTTGTTGTGTATACAGACAAAGATGGCGACAAAAGAATATCTCTATTTAACTATTCTTTTTCTTCTAACTTAGACATTTGTTTTAATAATTTAATTCAAATTGAAAGATAATTGATATTTGATGATAATATAATAGAAGGCAATTTTTAAACTCTCTTAAACAATTAAATAGTACAGACATTGCATTTTACTTTTTTACTAGCTTTTTATATTTTCTTATCACATCATGCACATCATGAGAAAAGTAAAAAGTAGAAAGTAAAAAGAATTGGCCTGATTCTAGTTCTCTTTCTTCCATCCCTCGAATTAAGAAAATCTTGTGAAAGTATAATCAAAAAAGTCACGAAACAAACCCCTCCAGAAAAACCCTAAAACGAATTAAAAAAAAAAAAAAAGATTCGTCTTAAGGGAGGCGACACCCGTTTAAGGGTGC
Organism: Apis dorsata; assembly: GCF_000469605.1. Taxonomy (NCBI): domain Eukaryota; kingdom Metazoa; phylum Arthropoda; class Insecta; order Hymenoptera; family Apidae; genus Apis; species Apis dorsata. The sequence continues at coordinate 423,518 of NW_006263353.1, read as the reverse complement.
GATGGAAAAACGCAATAAAGAGTTCTTTATACTTCCTCTGAGGGGCAAACGCATCGCGCTCACGATAGGATAATATGACAGGGACCCAGAGCCACGGTCATCCCTCGAGGAATTCAAATTTACAGGCAGCCAGATCTTAAGCGGACCACCCGAGGGGTTCTCTTAGCATAAATTTCGGGGATGGGCAGGTCCTCTCGCCTCCTCCCTATCTTCTCTCCCCTTCGAGAGATTTGTCGAAGGAAATCGGCTGATTTACGCATGCAACGACATCAAAGCCGACGCACCGTCCCACGTTTAAATATATTCCACCCTTGTGCAACAATTAATGGTGACGATAATTTATCACACGGTGGAAGGGGAATTCGATCTCTGGCTAGCATGCGGACAAATTGAATGCGTTCTGCCTATTCTTTCTATTCGATCCGGTTAAGGATTGATCGTCAAGAGGATAAATCAGTTTTTCTGGGGAATCTTTAGGGGATTCCGGTGATTTTTCTTGTGTAATTGAACGCTGTAACATGATTAAAGATGAACTTTTTTAGGGATCTTTGAGTTTGAGTTAGGTAAAGGTAAATGCAATAGCGAGATTGTGAGATCGTGATCTTAGAAATTTTAATGTTTTGTAAATAAATCTGTTGTTAAACGAAATAATATAGTTAAAATTATATAATTAAAATTTTTAAGGAAAAAATTGAGATATCGAATATTAAATTTCTAAATTTTCCATTTAAAAACTTTTTAAAATTTTAAACTTTCAAGTTTTAAATAAAGTATTGAATTTACTCGATTTTTAATTCTTCAAATTTTCAGATTTTTAGACTTTGCTGTAATCCTATCTTATTCTTCACCGCAACCACTATATTTTCGATTTTAGAACACGCGTGGGTGTCGAATCGCAAACGAACCTCGGCCACAGCCCTCACTACTTAATCATTTAAAAATTCTCAAAACGACACGACAAAAGCGACAATAGTCACCTTTGTCACCTTAATTACTCGCACATCGCAGAAAAAAAATGATACAAATACCATATATAGTCAGTTACAAAAGTATATCCAATGCAGATTCAACAAACAATAAAAAGTTTTGTTTTCTTTTGTGAAACTTTTGAATACATAGAAATTCTATTCTTTTTTACTGAAATTCCGAAGGAATGAAATCAATTCTTAAATTTTTAATATTTTTTTTGTTATAATTTTGATATTAAATGTTAGGTTATGTTTATCTGTTTGTATTTCTTGTCTTTAAATAATAATAATT
>NW_006263353.1:417698-421957 GCF_000469605.1 Apis dorsata | reverse complement strand
TTTTTTTTTTTTTTAAATTATTCCTATATAAAAATATTCATTATATCTATATTTCTCCGATATTATTATTATTTTCAATACTATTTTTCAATTCAATTCGAATTTCAAGAGTTGATTTCGTCTTCACAAAGAGATTTTCCATCGAATCGAAAAAAAATTGCCTCATTTATAATCCATTACGTTCTAAATTCTTCTTACATTATTAAAATGTATATTTCTTCAGAACAATAAAATTTTTATAATCTGTATAAAATTTTTTCTCAAAAAATTCTTTTAATGAGTTAGAATTCAAAAGAAATTAGAAATTAACAGTTATAATAAAATAAAAAATTTCGATTTAAAAGCATTTTCTTGTAAGATAATATACAAAGACTTTTGTACCCGACTGTATGATTCGAAACATCGTCATTCTCGATGCACACGATTCGAAAACGACGTCACATCGTGTTCTCATGAATGAGATGGCCCACGGTGGCTTTAATCTTATCAGATAGCGGAGACGAGAGTGTGTACGCATACACGCGACAGGATCGAATAAATTATCTTATTTACCGGCCAGCTTTGGAGAATTGAACGCTCGATAAAGCGTGAACCGCATAAATAAGCGGTCGAAATATATTTGGTTTCCGTGACGCCATTATCAACTTGTGTGACTCCTCTCGAGGATCCACGTGGGACAGAATTTGAATTTTCGGGCCTGGCCGATTCCTTGACGGCGCACGAATTCTGTGTTTTTAATTTAGTCTCGCGTGCACGTGTTAATTTACGTATGTAAATTACGTGTATGTTAATTTTTTTCAATGAATTTTGCTCTTTTCTTTTCTTTCTTCTTTTCTTTCTTGGATCGAATATATATATATATATATTTGAAAGAGATGATCGAACCGAAAAAGAAAAAGAAAGTGGGAAGATTCATTATTCAGTTTCGAGATTGTGGGATTGAAGATGGTGGATACGTTGGTGTAATGAAAGTAATCGAGTGAGCGGAGAATATTGGAAAATTGGATTGCCTACGTGTTCCTCTTCCTAGTCGCCTATTTGGGATAATAGAGTAAGTCGATTGTTGGGCATTAAGCTTTCACAAATTGGTTCAGAGTGGAGTCAGATAAAGTTTCTAGGGGATTAGATGCGGTGGAATTTAGTTTGTGTTTAGAATTAGATGACATGAGTTATCCAGTTTGGATTATTGTTTGAAGATCGTAAAATTTTGTTCTATTTCGATTTTTAACTGGGAATAAAAATACAGATTTTATTTATTAGAAATATCTCTATTTTTCGTGAATGAACTGAATATTTATTTTTTCTATTCAAGTTAATTTGCTATTTTGTATTTATAATATGAAATTTATATGAAATTACGTTAAAATGTTTAGATTTCATTTTTAAATAAGTTAAAATGATTATGAGAATTCTTTCAATATTTTTTTTCAAAGTAAATTAATATAATGTATTATAAAAATAATAATATATGAAATTTTATTATATTATAAATCATCATGAAATTTAAATTTAATTTTTGAGTAAATAGATTATTAAAAGTTATTCCTCAATTTCTTTCTATTTCTCATAATTTCATGAAAATTTATTAAAATTTGTATTTCAAAATTTTAATTCAAAATTTTATATCTATTATATAAAATCTATTTCTAGAATAAAATTGTCTTCTAATTCTTTTTTATCTTTACATTTTTTCAAAATACTTAAAATTTCATTTAAAATTTTTAATAATTAAAAATCTATATTAATAACTAAAAATCTATATATATCTTCTAAATTATATAATATATATAATAATATGAATCATTAAAGAAATAATAAAATGTAAAATTATATTTTATATTTTATATTTTAAAGTAAAATCATTAAAAAACTAAAATAAAATTTAAAAATTAAATTTTATACTCAAAATTATCTATTCCGTTTTTAAACTAAAAATCACCATTTACAAAATTTCTCTTTATGAAGTATCTATATTTCCAAATTGTGCAAAAGGTATACCTTGTGCACCTGTCTCATAAATTCCAATATAAACCATCATCGAAACAATGGAACATAGAACTTTATTACATGGTTCGCGTCAGCGAATAGTCTATGCTCACAATATAATCCGCTCAAGTATAGTTCATTCAGCGCAATTTGCAACACGTAAGTGTAAATACTTGTTGCAGTGCTGGCAAACGTTGAGTAGACACTGAACGACGTTATGTGTCTTTTCGCCTAACGAGCATGCGCGAACGTGTAACGCGAGTAAATCTGCTTTCGGAATTTAACGCTCGGAAATGGTGGTTTATGCGTTTCCGGGCGTCGTTAATGCGATCTTTACGAACCGCTTGGATGACCGGTCTTTGTAATAAGTCTTGCAAACGAGGCGGATGATTTTTTTAGACCGAAGGCTACGCCTGAATTTTCGAATAATTTCCAATCAGCTTAGAATATTCTCTGACTGATTTATTTGAGTCGTTAAGGGCGCATAATGATGGAGCATGAATTATTGTTGAACATGAAGTGGAGTTATGTGTATGACATAAACAGAGCTGGGGAAAATAGATAAAGGAATAAGTGGTAAGATTTTGCGAATGAAATTCTCTTCTAAATAATATTTCGATTACATGGAATATAAATATTGTTTGGAAATGAATATTTAATTGAAATATAAAAAAAAAAATATTTCAAGTAATATAGTTTCAAGTAAAATAGTTTTTTAATTTTAATATTATTAAAATATAAATCGTATTATCGTATAATGTAAAATATGTAAAAGTTTAATCTATTTTTGATATTTAAAAAATGAATAATATAATAATAAAATATAATCAATTGAATGAAAAGTAAATATTTTATTTACATTGAATCTGAATGTATAAATAAAACTATATGTAAATAAAATTTATTTGGAATTAAATGAAATAAAATTTTCAATAATATTTGCTTAGAAATATTTTATTTTTAGTACTAGTACTTCTAATAGTTTTTTCGTAATTTTTTAAATATTTTTTATTAAACTTATAAAAAATATAAAATATATACAAATTATTTTTCTATGAATATATAAAAGAATTGAATATTTTTAACTAATAAAATAATTATGAAACACTTATTGCAATTATATTTCTTAATTGTAATTTATACTTGCTAATAAATTATTATTGAAATGAAGTTATATGTGTGAAGTTATATATCTATATATATATATATATGTAGGAATCATTTTCTTTTATTTTGTAAAGAAATATTGAATTATATTTAACTGTAGTATAACTGTATAGTATAAAATAATTATGAATCGTATATCACGATTATTTATGCTATCAAATCGAGGTTGTTGTTGATTTATGATTTATGATTGAAAGTGAAATTGAATTATATGACATGTAAATATAGAAATCGTATCTCGTTTATCTCATAAGAGATTATTTTTACTGAAATAAAATAAAATTGAAATCAAATAGATTAATCGTATTTACTTAGATTATTTTTAAGAAATCAAGGACAGTCAGTTTTGCGTTTAATTCAAACTTATCGAAATTGAAAGAGAAAAAGAGAAAGGAAAGAAAAATAATCCTATGATTCTATGATAATACACATCGATCGTAAATTCTTAATACGCAATAATAAATTTTGCGTAATCATGTTACATTGTTAACAAATTTGTAATCAAATTTCATCAATGATTTAAATTCGTCTTTTAAATTTCGAATTTAAATTTGAATGTTTTCAATTAAAATCTAAATTTTAAAATTTTGTCTTTCAATAATTTCAATTAAAATTGTTAAATTCAAACGAAACAAATTTATATTTTAAAATCGAATTCTTAATTTTAATTCGTATCACTTAATCTCCAATAATTTCTCCAAAAATTCAAATTTAAATTTTAATTTAAAAATTGAATTTCAAAATTCATCTTCATTAAATCTTCAAAAATCTTCTCTCCACAAATTCTTAATACCCTCTATCACGCTACAACCTCCTAATGCCCCATAATTAATTACCCCTATCTAACTAACAAACTAATGCCCAGAATCGAAAAAACAAGCACCACATACTAACACGATCCGAATCTACATTAAACATCATCACCAAAACACAACAAAAAAAAGAAGAGAGAGAGAGAAAAAAACACATAGCGCCTACACACATCGCGAAATCCTTCGAAAACGATCGACAAAAAGGGTTCGACCAGCCTGGTTCTTTATAAATAGAGGTGTTTAAAAGTAACCATCGGACCGGTTTACAAGGGACCCCATAAAGTAACATCACGG
>NW_006263353.1:401144-417508 GCF_000469605.1 Apis dorsata | reverse complement strand
TTTTTTTTTTTTTTTTTTTTTTTTTTTTTTTCTTTCTATTTCATTTTCGCCAAAGCGGCGCGTGTGGCGAATCGTCATAAATCCGATCGAAAACGGCGAGACGCTTTATGGAGTTGCACTATCGGGTGCAAGAGGCGCGCTCCCGCCCCATAAAGTATAATAGACCTTGGTATTAGCCGGTTTCGGGGCTAGAAAAGGAACACATGGCCGCGTCGAGAGAATTTTCGAACGCCAGAACACGTCCGGTGCGCATCCTTGCACTCGACCCCATAGATCAACCGTGATGCACCGTAACCCACTCGCACTCTCGAGAACCCCTCGCGGGATCTGTTCTTCAGAGGCTCAGATTAGGGTTAAGGGAACGCGTAATAGCTGGATTTCGTTCTGGGGAACGTGTTCAATTTAATTTCTTAAAATAGTGAAATTCGAATTGAATGTTAATGGTGAAATTTTTCGTGAAATTTAATTTTACATTAAATTTAACAAATTAAATGTTAACGACACGATTGCGATATTTAAAGTAAGATTTGATTATTTTGAGTAATTTTTATAGAATTTTTATATTATTGTATTGAAATTTAGATTAGTGTGAAATTTGAGAGATAATTGGTTTTTAATTTAATTTTTAAAATAGTGTTTGGAATTAATACATTGAATACATTGTAATATTGATATCTAAATTGATGCAAGATTTGATGAAAATTTTTTATAAAATTTTTATATTATTATATTAAAATATAGATAATATGAAATTTATCGTGAATTTTTTGAATTTAAAATGATATAATTTTTATAATTTGGTTCTTAAACTGATCAATAAAAAATAAGATAAATAAATATCAATAAAATATCAATGAAAAAAATATTGTGAAAATAAAATGAATTCTTGAGAAAATCTTGGAGAGATTGACTTTTAATTTTCGATATGATTATATAATTCTTTTTTGTATTTCGATCGTTGGTTTTTTTTTTTAAGATTAAAATTGAAAATTTTAAGAACTTAATAAAATCTTATTTTTTTGTTACAGAAAATCATCCATGCCGCGCCACTAGATACCCTTGCCTATTGTCGAAGAAGTCGGGATGGCGATTGTAAAATGTCTCATCGTTGGGATACTCCTGATGCTGGAGATCGATCGAACTACCCAAGGACAGCTGGTTCGACTAGGTGAGAACTTATAATCGTGTTGGCTCGTACAGGATTAACCAGTATAACGTGGCACGAGCGGATTTTTCTAATAACTTAATAGATTTTATCTGGGGAGCATTATATGTACCTTCAGACACGTATTTTATTTTTGTTCTTATTCTATACATATATTTATAAGAAAATGATATATATAAATAACAAAGTATCATAAATTGTATTACAAATAAAATGACAAATCGAAGCACAATAATACAATATCCACAATGAAGAAAAAAAAAGAATAATTTTATAAAATGATGTAAAATGTGATGTAAAGAAATTTAATTGAATCCATTGTTGAAATAGTTTGATTTTTAATTATAAATTGTGGCCTAGTTATATTTATCAATGATTTATCAATGATCAAAAGCAACAATTTTGTTAATTTTCTTAGAGAAATTTTTAATCCAGATATATAAATTTGTTTATTTATTTCGAAGCAAAATTAATAAAGATATTAAAAATTCTTTCCAGTAAACTTGAGGAAGAAAGAATAAAACTTCTCATTTATATTTTCAACATTTATTTATTTCAATTTAACTTAAAAGAAGAAACACAATAACTTTTTAATATTTCGTTAATATTTCCATCTTGCATCAAAACCTAAAAACAAACTACCTCTAAAAACAAACATTACATACTTATCCATTTAAAAATACATTTGTAAATTAAATTATGTAAAGTATAAATCATAACATTTTTTGACAACATTCACAATATTAATTTACAATCATCGTAAAGGTGAATCTCGAGAAACGTTGAAAACACTACCCTAAAGGTAATACAACCAAGAACTACGTTCTTTGTATAGTACAACGACCTCGAGAAGAATGTCTATTTCGAGAAGAGGCCCATAAAGGAAGGAAAAGGCGCTAAAAGCGAGTTCATGAAGTGAAAAATTGGTAGAATCGCGTGGATAGCGATCGTCGTCGCGATTCCACGGAGGATGAAAGCGAAAAATGCTAAAAATACACGGAAACCGACACTGTGCGATTAAGTATAGCGGTCGAACGTTCGTTCTTCTCCCCCACCCCGCTTCGACTATTTTTTTTCATTCCACCTCTCGCGTATATGAAATATGTAAAAATGTCCAAAAATGTGTAAAAAGGCTTGGAAACAAATTTCTCGATGCTTACTTCGGGCACAGTTTGAATTTGTAAGGGAAAGCTCGTGAAGAGGGGATATTTTCGTCCGAGTGGAGAAAGAAAAATGATTACAGGAATGGGGAAAAAAGAAATTCGAGGATGAAATGAAAAATGTAAAAGAGAGGAAAAAAATGAGTGGAAGGTCGAAGGAAGAAGTTGAAAAAAATGACGAGTCTTGATCGTAAGAAAGTATGTATATATCGTATCTCGCGAGAGGAAGAAGCTTATTTTTAATTTTGTTCCTTTGGTTAGGAGAGATGAAATAAAAAAGCTAAATTTTAGATTCATGAAATTTTGTAACTCTTAGAATTCAAAATGTTTATTGTTATTATTTTTTTTTATAAAAAGTATTGCTTCGTTAAGAACTTTTAAGAAATTTTAGTAAATTTTGAAATTTTTTTCAAAATCAAAATCGTAATCGATCAATTAATAATTATTTTTTTTATTCCTTTCCAAAATAAAAATATAAGAGAATAATTGAAAAATGTAAAAATTCCGAAAAAAAATGAAATTCTTGTTTTTTTGATTCCATTCTGAGATATTTTTATGAATTATGAAGCAAGAGCGAGATTTTGAGGTTAGTAAAATAAATATGGCAATGGTGTCTCAAATTTTGAATTTTTCTTCGATGAAAGTGTTTATGTTACTCACGAGTAAATTATTAATGAATTTTAATATTTAAAATCAAATGCTACTTTTTTATAAAAACATATAAATTCCTGAATTTAAATTAAATATCTAAATTTTTAGATTTGAATATTTGCTTGTAATTTTCAAGTTTATTTATAAAAATATTCAAGTCTTTATCTTTTAACATTAGTTTTCCTGAAAAAAAAAATTTTCTATTTTTTTATTACTTTCTTATTCGAAATTTTGATAAAAATATTTTGAAAATCAAAAAAAAATCTTCTTCCGTTAAAAATTCACTTCTAAAGAAAGGAATCGATAAAAGAGCAGAAGAAAAAACAGTCATTATTGCAAGCGTTTCTTTCAACAATTCCTCTTTGCCTGCTCGTTTCTTCATCATCGAGCTTTTTCTCGATCGTTGAAAGACAACGGGAACTCGCACGTGGTGGAATTTTGAGAAATCAACTCGTCGAAACGAAACCCATAAGCGAGTCTTTGTTCGTTCGTGTCATACTTTGGTCTTTTTCCAATCACGTACTATATAATTTCTTAATCCAGTTCGAGAATCAATGTTCGTGCAACTATTCCTTGAGATTATAATTTTTTTTTTTTTAATTCAAGGAACTCTCTTTCTCTTTCTCTCTTTAATTGGAATTTTGTTTATTTTATTTATTGAAAGAATTTATATAATTTTTATACTTTATATCTAGAATCAGTGCACATAAAGTGAACATATCTTAAAATAAAATATATTATATAAACATAGTATAGATCAGATAAGAAAGAATTTTTAATCTGGTATAAAAAAGTTATTTAAATATTCAAAAAAGAATAAAAGAAAAAAAAAATTTTACAAAAATATAACTTTTTATAAAAATTTATTTGATAAATATATTATTTGAATATACTTGAACATGTTAAAAATTATTTTTGATTAATGAGCAAAGCTTTTTATTTCTCTGACAGACAGTTTTATTAATTTTACTTTAATTTGACATGTTTCTTTTGTGAATTCGAATTTCCTTTTTGGAAATAATTATATTGTGTAAAAAGATTGAAAATCGAAATGATTGTGAAGTTTCAGAAAGTCAGATTAGTGTGACGGCTAGACAGACGATTCATGAGCGAATCGAGTATTTTTAAAACGTGTACAAAGGGGATAGAAGGCAGACAAAAATAAAAGAGAATGTCTTTTTTGGATGGAATTAGATGGTAAAAAATTCCATTTATCAGATATGATAGAAAATATCTTATGGTATGTAAAATTTCCTATTATTATTGGAACACATCTTTCTTTGTGATAATATTTTCCATGTATGATTACCATAGATTTTTCCAAAATTCCTTAAAAATTAATTTTGAAGAGCTCCAAAAATCTAAGTTATTTTTAAATAAAACAATGCTATAATAAAAAATAGAAATATAATAAATTTAGATTATTTCACTTAGTCTTTTCTTTTAAATTATAATTTTTAATAGAAATTTAATATAAAGCAATAATATACAAAATTTAATTTATCTTCAGAATTACAAATTTAAAATTAAGAACATATTTACACATAATAATCTGAATGATTTAATCATTTTGATTACGATTGTTTCAAGACCAAAAACATTTTCAACAAAAATGGACTATAAATAACATTTCTATAAATCGATTCATGGTCGAGTAGATATATATAAATCACGATTTTTTATTAAATTTGGATTAAAGCGAGCTTTGATTAAAATATAAAATTAATTCTGATGATCTTATCTTAATCAGGAAAATAGAATATCTTGATTGATTACAATTATAATAACAAATCTGTGAACTTGTTGAAAATATTATTTCGTTCTGTTCAGAATCGATTGTTGTTCAAAATATAAATAAATATATATATGTATATAAATTTATTTGTTTGATTCCAACCACTTTATTTCTCGTTTCTTATTTTGCCATGTTTCAAAGGGTGTTATATATTTTTATTAATCACGTCATTATATACATCAATTATATATGATATATATGATTATATACATCAATTCTAAATTTGAATTTTTTTTCAAAAATGATAATTTTAATGAAAAATTACAATTCAATTGTTAAGACTAGATTGGATGCAAAATTTGAATACAGAAACTTATCAAATATAAATGGTATGCTAAAAAATATAAAATATTCAAAATGTATAATATTATAATATTTGAAGAATGCAAATTTCTATCTAAGTTGCATAAAAATTTTCAGTCTACGACTTAATTTTTTCAAATTTTCTTTTTTCATTTTCTTCAATCTTTTCTCAGAATCTTTTCTAGATTCTTACACAGATTTCTTTTAAATGGAATAACAAAATAAAATTTTTCCACGTGTTACTTGAGTTATCTTATCTTCTTCTTGATATTCTTAATTATTAATTACAATTCAATCTATCTAAATATGAATTTGATTCAAGCTAACAGCTATTTATCACAGTGTTTCTTAATCTGAGTTGCTTATACAAGTTTTGAAGAATCATTGTTTTGAAGAAGAATTGTTTTTATTTACTATAATTTGTATGGAAATTTTCAGTATTTCAGTACTATAATCTTTTGAAAATTTTACCAATAAAAACTCACAGAATCTTGTGTGAAAGATTTCAATTTATCCTATTAAAAATAGATTTTTATCTAATCATAAAAAAAAAGGATTGCTGCTTATTTAACTTTATTATGATAAAAGATCATGAAACATTGAAAGACATTAATTCGTTACTTTTTTAAATATTAAAATATAAAATTTGGACGTAATTCTATAAAAATTCAAAAACTTATTACTTTACATCTCAATGCATCAGAATCAAAACAAAAGATAAAATATACATATAATATAATAAGCAAAATACAATTAAATTGAACTACCTTTTTAAAAAATATATACATTCTAAAGATATGTACAGAACAAAATGTAAAATTACAAAATTAAAATTAAGCAAAAGAATCGAATTGAAATTCCATCGTTAATGAATTCATTTCGTTTCTACTTCTCCATTATGGTTTCCATTAAGGTTTTCACGCAACAATGGAAACACCGGATTTCCAGGAAGCTGGTTGAATTTCATTGGTCGAACGATGGAAAACGCAACATCTGGTGAACAGATCCCGACCCTGATCCCTAGACGTATCCTATTAAATGCTTTCTTCAAACGGTATTTTGCTGGAACCCTGGATCTCATTGGAATTTCCAACAATTGCACACGTGCGATCATTAAGTAAATCGATGAGAACCTGATTCTTACGTAGAGACTATAGCTTACCTGTTTAAGGAAGCTTAGGTATTTTCTTAATGGTCCATAAATGGCAAAAAAATTTTGAAGATAGCTATATTCGTTTTTATGGATAGATCTTGTTATAGAGATTTTATTTGGACTTAGAATAGATTGCAAGAATTTTATATAGTAAATGAGTTGTAACTAAATGTATTGAAATTTGAAATTTTTTTAAAATGTTTCAAAAATTCGTTCGTTTATTATTATTATTATTTATTATTTAGGAAAATTTTCAAATATCTTCAACAAAATGTAAATGAAAGAAATTTTTTCAAGACTCTATTAAAACTCTTACAAAAAAGTTCTTATAAAATTTGATAAAGTTTCTTCAAAGATTTTTCTAAAATATTCCAAAAAATTTTTCAAAAATTATCGGAAAATTTATTAAAAATCTCTTTGAATTTAGAATCTTCTTCAAAAATTTTCAAAAATTTTCCGGAAATAATTCAAAAATTCTTTTCTACAATCTTTTAAAAAAAAATATTTTCTAAAACTTTTCTAAAAATTTACAAAAATCTCACTCTCCATTTTTCATCACAAAATCCACAAAACACTCCATCACAAAAAACCTATCCAAAAATTATCCAAAAATTTCAGAAATTTTTATCCAAAATCCATTCAAAGCTTTAAAAAATTGTTGCAAAATTTATTAAAAATTTTTCCAAAAAACTTTCAAAAATATTTTCAAGAATCTTTTAGAAAATTTTTCATCATCTCTTCCCGACAAAACATATCAAAGATCCTTCAAAATTTCAAAAATCACCTCGATCTATAAAATCGAATAATGCCAAAATATCAAATTCATTCTCGACGAGAGGAAAGAATACGATGTAGGCAATCGTAGTAAATAAGCCACATTCGTAACACGAATGGAAATGGCCGAAATCAGGACGCGGCCGGTGAATTTACTTTCCGGCAAGTGAATTTATTGATAACGGGCCGAAACGCGAGCGTTGCAACGATCCATATATATGTGTATTATTATGATTGAGCTCAATTGTCCAATTGGCCGGTCATTGAATGCCATATGCGCGGGCTCGGCCCGTTATTAGCGGTCTGTCGACGTACGATAATATTCTCAACCCGGCTTCGACCGCGTTTCCACGGGGGCCCGAAGGGAGGCCGTGTGCCTCTCCTCTTATTCTCGCGCTGCGAAAATGAGAGCCTCTGCCAATCCTTTGTCTATTAAATGTATTCAACAGGGTAATAGCGGCTGACATTACCAATTGGACAATGAAAGAGATGGCTGCGCACCGCGATTTCGAAAGGGGGGACCGGAGGATTTTTTCGTCACAAGATTGGGGAAGGGGAATGTTGCTTGCCAAATATTTGCTCGTATTATATATATAGTACAGGTATATCCGATTCAAATTGAAAAAAATGTGGAAAATTGTTTTCTGGAAAATATAAAGTTTTTTTTTTTTTCTATAAGTTTTTTGTGATGATTTCTTCTGATAGTGAAAAAGGTTTGAAGATGTTTCAGGTGAAGTTTTATTGCGACAATTTTTTTGAAATGGAGGAAAAATGTGAAAAATTGTTTTTAGAAAAAAATAGTTTTTTTTTTTAGGTTTTTTTGGTTTTTATAATGGAAGATTTTCAGGTGAAATTTTATTGTAAAAATTTTGTAGAATATTTAAAAGAAAATTGAAATCATTTACAAAAATTATAATAAATTATATTCAAAAAAAAAATTAAAATATATAAAAAGCATATGATATATAAAATTACATCTAATTATTTAATTAAAAAAAATAAAAAACAAATTGATCTTAATTATATTCAACTATTTCAATGACTATTTAAATATAATTAATAAGATATATATATAACACATAGGATAGTACATTAAATTACATTTAATTATTCAAATAGAAAAATGATAAAAAATGGTATTAGATTAGATACACATATTATCATATGATACATAATGCATCTAATTATTGGAGTAAAAAAAAAATAATAAAAAATAAATTGATCTTAATTACATTCATATTTCAATGACCACTCAAAAGGGTTCACGTATAGATATCCCATATAAAAAAAAAGATACACATATTATCATATGGCATAATACATTCTAATTATTCGAAAATTATACCAAAGAAAACGATGAAAAATAAATTTATCTTAATCACATTCAGTTATTTCAACGGCCACTAACAACATTTATAAAATATACAATATTATATTATACATAAAATTAAAAAATCCATACGATGCATAATATCTACATCTAATTATTCAACCAAAAAAAATAAATAAACAAAAAACAATTATTCAAATGAAAAAAATAATAAGAAATAAAAGATTCATCTCCAACCACTCTGCTATTTGAATGGCCACTCGAGTAGAGTTTAAGCACACGTTCTGTATTCCGTGCCATTATAATCCATACGAAGCGAAGAATCAGGCATGCGCAACCTGTAGTTGAAGGAGCGAACGAACAACGAAAGAAGCATACTTGACCTCGGGTAAAGCCGTTGCAGCTTAATTACGATTGTCTGGCATCGAAGCGGGGCTGCGTACGGTCATTAAGATAGGCAGCCGGTCTTGAGCCAGTGTCCCTTAATCTCTCGAAAGGGATCATCCTTTTTAAGGTATAATTATGCAGGCATGGAGCAGAGTTTTGTTTCTAGCTTCTCGTTTTGTAGCTGGCCAACCCAGTTGAATCTCCCGCCGTCAAACCGTTCAACGTTTCTATCTGTCAGGCCATGTCTCTTTTATCCTTCCACCTTTTTTTCACTCTTTCCCTCGTCTCGTTTTATACACACGCCGTTTGTTTTATATCAAACGTTATACAGAAGATCTCCCTCGAGAGACCATGGTCTGGAATCTTAATTAGAGCGTCCATAGCCGCGTGGAAAGGAGGTTCTCTCCTATCTTTGGAGTGGCTTCCTAAGTAGATGCACCCTGTCTTGGCAACCTGTACTATCTGCCCCCTTTTTTGGGATTGTTTGACGCGTTGTGAGATACAAGTCGATCAAAACGTGACAAAAGAATAACGGGACACCTGTTGTTCCATTATGCTCGACTGATCTTCTTCTTGATTCTCTTTGGGTTAGTGGGTTTGTTTGTGTTAACAGGTTTGAGATGGAAGAATCAGGGATGAAAAGAGTGGTTCAGGAGTTTTTATAAAAAGATCTATCGAATCTATCTCTAATTTTAAATCTGGACATAATTTGGTATATTGTATTTTTATGAATATAATGTATCAATTATATAGTTATCTATTAATTTATTCGTGGAAGTAATTTTTAATTATTATAAAATATTCGAGGTATCGTAAAATAAGGATACTATTATAGTTATAATATTAGTTATAATAGTTATAATATTTGAAATAAAATGGTATTGCAATAATTAATAATATAAACTTGCAAAAATTCTGAGAAAAACTTTACACCATTAATAGTGACATTATTCATGATTAATTTTGTTTAAAAATAATTATTAAATCCTCAAGTACTATGATACTTATAAATCTTTACTATATTATAATAATTATTAATATTGTAATATTATTTTGTCTACTTCAAAGATATTATGACACTGTTATGACATTTATATTACTTTGTTCGCAATCTAAATTTTTTACTTTTTTTAAATTTTCAAGAATTCTAAAGAAATCAAGATAAATTACTAATTTTTCTATTTTATAATTTTTATAATTACAATAGATTATTTTGATCTTCTATTTTTATTAAGAACATCCTTATAATAGATGACTCAATGTATTAAAAATATAGAATAATCTTCTTACACAGCTTTATTATTAACTCAAATGACTTTTTAATCTTGACCAACTTTGTTTCTGTTCGTGTTTGTATTTATAATCATGGCCATGTCTTATTTAGTATTCAGTAAAAAGTGAACAGAATGTTTAGAATTAAAGTAAGAATGAAGATGTATGGTATAATTCCTTGAAAATTGAAACGTTTTAAAATTACTTATTAGGATGAAACTTTGTACAAAAATAAACTTTTAGAGCTAATTGTAATTGGTTGTCAAGCAAGAGAACTCCTCGTAGAGAATATGTAAATTAGAAGGGTTGGACAAGGATTTGAGATTGGTACTCTTGATGAAACTCTTGGAATAGAAATAGTATTCGATGTTGTGAGGATTTGAAAATAGAATATATGAAATAGATGAGATAGTAAGATATATTTAATGGAGATATTCAAGAACTTGAGTGAAATTGAAATGATGAAATGGTAAACGATATTTCATTGTGAATGAGAATATTAAATGTAAATTTGAAAGATTGATATGTATATAATAGTTTTAATCAACTATTCCATTATTAATATGGAATAGATAAATCAAACTAATAAAAGGTCACTCACTCTAAACAGATTACTTTAGATTAAATTACTAACTTTAGATTAAATTTCAAACTATTTTAACGACTTTTAAACGACGTTTCGTTATTCCAAATTCTTATCATGATTCTTGGAATGATTTGAACAACAAATTTTCATTTATCGTTTCATCATTATTAAACATTATTATAGAAATATTTATATTTAAGAAAAGTTTCGTTTTATTTTTCTAATTAAACTATTAAAAATGTATCTTATATGAAATTGATTTTTTACAATTAATTAACTTTTCCAAACTAATTATATATTATAAATAATTTTAATATTAAAATTTTATATACACGTTTATAATTAAACATTGTAATCAAATATTTTATAAAATTTAAATATTATTTCGTTCATAAAACAAACATTACTGTAATAAAATGAAATTCAACCCAGACAAAATGAATGTTATCGAAATATCAGATCAAAATAAAATGATAAAAATGAACAACGTCGTCAAACATTATCTATTGTTTATTTCACACGTGACGATAATACAAAATTTCCGTGGATTATTTAAACGAATATGAACAATAATTAGATTGCAATCTATCTGTCCAGATAATTATTTCATCGGTATACTAAACCGTGTTAATCCTGTTCCATGAAGAAAGGATTCTACGATCGATTTACCCTCGTCTAGAATTAACACGATCCTCGTAATCCGCTTGACGCATCAATTAATCCTCTCTCAAATTTCACATCGACTTATCTTCCACGATGTCGAAACCGAGGAAAATTAGTTTATCAAAAGACGAAATTCGATGAAAAACATTCGATATCGTTTCTTTGGATTTAAAGTTGATATTGTATTTTGTTGAAATTATTTTTAATTTTTCGAGATATTACAAATTTTTTCGAGACAAATTTTATTAATGTTAATGATTAATTTTATTCGATGAAAAACAAATAATTGTTTCATTGAATTTAATTCGATCTTTATGCAATATATAATTTTTTTCTTTGTTAAAATTATTCATAATATGTATATTTTTTATTTTTTTAATTTTCTTTTCTCAGTCCTCTTGAATAATTAATTTCGTTTGAATAATGAATTTAATCATATAAGAAGATTATTTTGTTAAGGAAAAAGAAAATTAATTTTTGAGAAAAAGTTGACAAAAAATTTTATAATGATAAAATTTTTATAATTAAAAAAATTTTCACTCGATATAAAATTTGAAATTTATTGTCTTTTTTTTTTAATTTTTGAAACATCTTTATTTAATATATTTTATGGATTTATTTCATTCCAAATAATTAATTATTAAAATCACAAGTTGAATAATGTAAAATTGAGAATTTTGTTGATATTATCGTTTTAGATTTTAGTAAAATCTTTAATATTTTGTAATAAAACTATAAAAAATATAAATATAAATTATAATTATTTTTCTATCGTAAAAATTACAATTTAAAACTTTCGACACATATTTTCATTTGATTAATCATAAGATTAATAAAATCCGAGTTAAAAATATCTCTTAAACCAATATCTTTATAGACTCGATTAATACATTAAAAATTACATTAAAAAAAAAAACTTAAACATATCCATCCAAAAAATTTACCATAAGATATTCTCTTTAAAATAAAGTAATTTCTTCTCGAAACGAATAAATTGACAAAGATAATGTACATCGAGTTCAAGTTCAAAATAAACATTCCGTATATTAATCAATATGCCTTGTATTCAATTAAACATCGAAACAAAGAAGTAAAATATCGTTTCGTCATAACGAGCGTAAGAAACTAGAGGATCTATTTAAAGGATTGTTCCGCGAGGAAAAAACGCGGGGGCACGAAGGAGTTCAAGAGAGGGATATCGTGTTCCCCCTTTGTACAATTAATACGTACATTCAATCTGGTTGGTACATCGGCTAGTTGAGCGCGAAAAAGAGACCCCTCTGGGTCAGATTCGTCGGATTAAGACGATCGCGATACGATCTAACCGCGTGGGATCATGGTAATCCGAAACCATCGAATTCTATGTCTAACCTTCCCCTCTACTTTTTTGTTCGAGGTGAAAAATTAGGACGTAGCCGAAACGAATTAATCTGGCCACTTGAAAGTTACACGAGCCGATAAACGCTAGGAATTTATTCCTTTCGTGGTCGAGGGGGTGGAAATTGATATCGAGGGTAACTTGAGTATCGTATGATACGTGTTTATTTGCTTAGAGATAGAAAAAAGCTTTTATTGAATTTAGTTGGTTAATTTTAATAGATAGAATTGATAGAATTTTAAAGTATCGTAGACAAATTGGTTTGTTAGTTTTTTTATCGTATTTGGCATTGATAAATTTCGAAAATTTAAATCGATAATTATTATAATTATGTATTGTTTTTATTTTCAAACATAAAAGTTTGAATAATTTTAGGAATTTTTAGTATATAATGGGATGTAAATCTAGGGGAAAAATAAAAAAACTATACTCTAATCAGTGGCTAATAGTTTATTAAAAAATTATGTCTTGATTAATTAGCTTCTCTTTATTTAAAATGATAAGTTTCAAAATTTCATGTGAATAATTATTTTAAAAGATACTTTTATGTTAAAAAACTTAGGATATCTATATAGATAAATGAGAGGAATTAACATTGAATAGAATTTTCAACGAGTAATTCAATATTAACTTATTAAATATAAATTAAAATATTAAAAAAAAAACGTAGGAAAATGTAAAAATGAAAGATTTATAAATCTTCATTACGTGAAATTGATATTTAATTACATATAGGTCTTCTTTGAACAGACATTGATAGATGGATGAGACTCATCCGAACAACATTAAAATAATCATCCCAATAACGATAACAGATCACTTAAAAACCCGCAAATTTCCATTTCAAATATCTCTTAACCCTTCTATCCACTAATGATCCTTACGCAATCGAACTTTATTCTCCCAATCCCAATAAATCCTTTTCCCTCGACAACCTATGCTACCATCCTAAGCAATCTAATTACCCCCCTCGTAACATAAATCTCCTCGATTCAATCCACCGGTTTCCCCGATACCAATAAACGAGCCTCTCTTCCCCGAGTGCTGAACACACTGAAGCTTTCTAAAAGGATGCCGGAGGAGGCTGAGATAAGACTGGGAACAGCTTCTGCCTCGAAGGTGCTAAAGGGGGCGCGCAATTAAAGGGACATAAATCACTGTGCTGTCCTCTAGCTAGCCCTACGATAGTTATATCTCGTTATACCTCGGCTGGTGGCTATTTTCGAAGCAAATCGGTTTCGGCCATTTTCGTTTCGCCAAGGAGTGGAAGAGGGTTCTTGAAGATTGTTCTTGGAACTCGATTTTCTGTATCGTTCCAAGGCAGGCATTATTCGTTAATTGTTTATTTGCTCGGGTATTATAAAAATTGTTCAATTTTTAGAGAATTTTAGAGAATACTTTTTAGAAATTTTGCTCGGGTGTTATAAAAATTGTTCAATTTTTAGAGAATCCTTTTTAGAAATTGTTAAATTATTTTTAAATTATTTCTCCCAGGTATCAAACTATTTTTTGATCGAAAAAGAAAAAAGAAAGGAAAATCATTATCATTCTCAATAATTATCTTTACCTTGAAAGAATTTAGAATTATTATTTTTCTTTGAAAGATCGAGTTTCTTTTAAAAAATAATATTCCACGATAAAAAAAAACGAAATTATTGCATTGTTAATAAAAATTATATTATATTATGATAGTAGGATTTTAAATTATAAAGTTATCGTCTATTAAAATCAATTACGTTAAATGTATTCGTAAATGTGTGTATACGAATAATTTTGTAATTAAACACAACACATTTATTTATTATCCACGAACTTCAACGAAAGTATAAAATTATCTATTTCGTCAGAGCTTCATCCTTGATCGATGAAATAATGAAACGAAGAAGCGAACGAACGACGCAACGAACGAAATCGATTCGTTGCTTGTTGACGTTCGAGCCAGATGAAAGAGCACGGTTGCAAGAGAAGTTACGAATATTTTTGGAGTGGTGTTTACGCGGTTGGATACGCGTATCGTAGCGTTTGCCGTGTCCCTGGACGTTATTTCGAAGTGGATGCTTTTCCAAAGTTATTTCGAAGTGGCAGCTTTTTATAAAATACTAGAGATTCAAAACTCGAAATTTTACGAGATTTCGAAATTCTACTTTTTTTTCTCTAAAAAATATTATTTTAATAGATTTTCAAAATTAATTTAAACTCAGGTTCGTCGATAATAATAATAATCAATTTTTTGGTTTAGAAAAAATTAAAACGATTATATCATCGTCGATTAAAATGTACCAACAATTTGAATTTATAAATTTAATTGGATTATTATCAGTGAATAGTTGAATAAAAATTAATTCATATTTTCACGATATTCTTGAATATTAAAAGTTAAGAGTGATTTTACACTTACACAGTTATTTTTCACTTGAATAGAAAATGAGAAAAAGTTTCACGAATATTGCATAAAAATGCATAAAAATGAATTGATTTGTATTTAAAAACAATATAAGTATTAACGTTGAATCGAATTTTTGATATATAATTTACTAAAATAATAATACAATAGGAGAAATCTAGGGGAAAAACAATATCGTAATCGTGGCTAGTAACTTATTAAAAAATGAATAAATTTTTTACACGGGATTCACATTCGAGTGAAAATATGTGAATTTTTCTTGCATAATTCATGAGATTTCGTCGAAATTTAATTTATTTTATTATTCAATTATTTATCGATGAGAAAAAAGATAGAAACGATCATCGATATTTATCGATGAGAAAAATAAAAAAAAAAAAAAATAAAGTCAAATATGGTAGGATTATTCGATAAGAAACGTAATACCTAGAATGTTCTCCATTTGCGAAGAAGGGAATCTCTCAAGGGAAATTCGTGCATCTTCCACTTGCGATCCATCCGCATTTGGAACTGCAATGTCAAGAACAGTTTTGTTTCTCTTTTATTTTTTTTTCGTATTTCTTTATATTTCTTGTATCAATGAAATAGACGGATAGATTGATCAATAAAATTAAAATAAAGTGAGTTATTAAAATCGTAATGCCAAAAATAGAATTTTTCTGTTTGAAAAATTTTATATAATTATAGATAATAATAATTAATTTTGTTATTACTATTTCTTTTCTATTTTTTACTTGAGTTTCTGAAAAAATGTAATGAAATTGTAATTATAGAAATTTTCAAATATCATATAATGTAATTGAAGGCTGTCTATGGAATTCAATCCATATATCTAGACAATTAAACTTAACAACTATCTATCTATATAATTTAATACTTTTCTCTAATTCAATTAAATATTTTCGTTTTAACTTTCGCTTCTATTTAAAATATTTAAAATTAATTTTTTTCTTTTTTTCTGAGCATCATCCTAATTACCATCCTCTGGAACGCGTTAATTATCGACGAATCCGAACCACCCATGGAAAATCGGCGGGAAGATTGAAGAGGGGCGACTCGTTTCAGAAATAGACTCGTGTCTGGTAAACGCGTAGAGATTTTGTTTCCACGTTGCTGTTGCATGTTAGCTCACGTGCACGCGCGTTTCCGCCAGCGTGGTGCCTCGGTTTCACGGTGTATTTGAGGAGATTAACGCGCTAGCTCGGCCAACTCTAGACGCGGAATTAAAGTCGACTGTTCGTTACGGGGCGTCGACGGAAATGCAGTCGGCCATCGGTTTCCGTTACATCAGAAAAGAGAGTACTGTTTTCCTCGGTTAGAGCGCTCTATCTATTTTTTTCATT
>NW_006263353.1:398784-400898 GCF_000469605.1 Apis dorsata | reverse complement strand
TTTTTTTTTTTTTTCATTACTCTCTAGCATTCTAGTATTTTTTGAGATATTTGAAGTTTTACAAATTTTTATTTTTTAAATAAAAAGTTAGAAAGCTTGTAGAAATATTATAATCTAGAAATGATAAAAATAGAAATTTCTTTAAGTTTTCGAAATTATATATAAAACGGAATAAGATATTTTAATTGAAAATAGAATTGCAATATTATTGTATACACAATATTATTTAAAATAATTATCTAATATTCTTATAATAAATAAAATTTAATCTCTAAGTATTAATCTTATTTTGTACTTTTAATGAAAATCTAAAAAAATCCCTAGAAACATCCCTAGATTTTGATTGCTTTATAATAAAAATTATCAGCTCCAAAACTATTATTTTTCTAAGAAAATTTAAGCTATATTCATAACATAAATGTTAACAAATATATCAACAATAATATTAACAAAATGAAATGTAATTAAATTTTGTGACTCACCGATCACAGCTTTAATAGGTAAAGACAAACGAAAATCGTTTAAATTCCTTAAATCCAGAATAGATCGTATCCGTATATACAGAAAATATCTGGAACATTAAAAAGTTGTTTTTTAAAAGATGATTTTTACATAGATAAAAATAGTTGATTCGTGTAAATAAGAAGAAGAGTTGTTTTAAGTTCATTAAAATAGTTTCAAGAGTATATTGACCGAGAGCCGCCTGTAACGAAATGCTATGCCGACTCTAAACAGACGCTAGTGTGTCTGGAAATTGTAGGCTATGGCGTAAACTATCGATTTTGATTGTTTTTTTTACGCTGTTCGGTCAAACGCTCTCTAGATTGTTCGTTGAGGATTAATTTCATTTAGAGCTTATTATAAAATTAAGTCATAAAGTCAGATTCGTAAGAAATTTAACTTCTTTTAAAAATATCCCTAATTTTCACTAAAATTCAATGAATAACCAGGAATATCTTTAGATATATTATTACATATTCCTTTAATCTTTCATAAAAATCATAAAAATATTTCTGATATTATACAGAAATATAAATAGCAAAAACAATAATAGAATTCTGAATTTAGATCTGAATTAAAATACTTGATCTCATCTTTAATTTAAATTAAAATATAATAATAATTATATATATTTTACACTTTTAATAATTGTATATTTTATTATATACGAATTGTAATTCAAATAACGATTTAAACAATTTTTTAAAACGATTAATAAAACGACTAATAAAACATACGTCAAATAAAAATTTATTGGTCGTATGACTAATAAAAGTATAAAATAGAATTTCATAGTGTCCAATATATAAATCGAAAGTAACTAGAATCTCATTACAATAAAGTTCAACTATAAATACGCCCAAGAGATAATAAATTTTCGGCAATAATACCACTTCTAAATCGGTATATTGTTAGATAATATCTGGAGACTTGGTCGCGGAAGCGGTGTGCGCGCGTCACCGAGAGCGCGCGAAAAATTTGAATTTAATTTACGAGTGGCGCGTGCTATTCCTGATGGAGACCACGGGCTCCGAGAAAGGTATGCAAATAAGGCTTTTTCACACGATTCAGAGATTTATTAGACGGGATTAATGCCCCGTGCGATCGTTACATCGTGTAGAGCTGTTGTCGGGACCGTTCCACGACCGATAATCATTTACAACGATTCCGTTGGAAAGTGTCCGCTGGGTAATTTAGTGGAACGAAATGGAGCCTTCGCATATCGAGATTGAAACTTGACAGTCGTAAATTACGTAGGTAGCGCCGGGCAACCAACGATATTATTGTAAATCGCTTCAATCGTGGATCGAGCTGGCTTCTGGATCGTTGTTTTCTTTTCTAATTCCGTTGCTTGCGCAAATCGTGGAGTTTATTAAGCGTGAAATTCGTGGAAATTCGAGTTCCAAGCGTAAATTTAATAATTATTTTTGTTTCTTATTTTCTTTTACTTTTCCAATTCAATTCATTGCTATTGAAGATTATTATTGAAACGTGAAATGGATGTTATTATTATTTTGAGATGTAAACGATTTATGTAGTTTATATTATCTCTTACTTATATCATATTATATTCAAAATTGGAATTGCTGAGAATAATAATCAGAATAATAATT
>NW_006263353.1:393055-398516 GCF_000469605.1 Apis dorsata | reverse complement strand
TTTTTTTTTTTTTTCGTAATAATTAAATTATAAAGTATTTACAAAAATATAAATTAACAATGATATTATTTCCAATATGAAATTTTGTTACTTTAAAATTTGTTAAAAAATTCAGTTTTATTAATAGAGACATATAAAAATATTCATTTATTTCTATTTTAAAATTAGAATAAGAATTTCTCACATTTTTTATAAAAAGAAATATTCGTTAAATCTTATCATAATTATTTTATTCTTCGATTAAGAACTTTTCCAAAAGAAAATAAAAAGAAGATATAATTTTCCAGCGAATTTTTTAAACGGGGAGATTAAAATATAGATTAAAATATCTGATCGATAGAACAATATTTGAAACAGAAGCTATATCACGGATAAACACAGAATACAACCCATTAAACATTTTCCCCGCCGTGAAAACTGTTTGACGGTGAGGACAAAGGCAGAAAATAGGGGAAAAGTCGACCCACCGCAGAATGGCACCATAAAAAGGCGCACGTCCCATCCCAGGCACGAATAAATAAACGTGGAAGCTCGTCGCGTGGACAAACGAGGGATATCCAGGTCCCTGCCATTAACTAAATGGCTAATGTCTCCCTCCAAACGAAACCACTATGATTTCTCACGTCCCATTCTAGCTATCTAGATCATGCACGAGATCAATCATTGAATTTGTAGCTCAGTAATTATTAATTTCGACGTTTAGGAGGAATTATCGTGTATTATCTTGTATTACAGAAAATTATATTTGAATTAATATTGAAACGGAATGTGATGTCGAGCAATTTTAAAACTTTTATCGAATATTGTTGAGAATAAGTGAACAAATAATTCTTATTTAATTTTAATTTTTATAACATTTTATTACAAAATATAGAAGATTAAATCTAGGATACTCAATTTTAATTTTCTATGTTTGTATTATATAGATATTTTAAAAATTTTTTAATTTAATCTAATTTGTCATTATATTGGTACTAAATGGTTTATTTATATACTAATTATTAGTTTTTAAATTTCAGATTAAATTTAAAAATTATAATCAATAATAAGAAAAATTCTGTTTGTTAAGATATTTAAATTCAAATTTTAGATTATTGTTAACTATGTTTATATAAATTATAAAATAAAAAAAGAAATTGGATTAAATATGAAACTTAATTTTAGAGTTTAATTTTAATTTTTATATTTTATAAAGTAACTTTTTTTAATATATATATAAGAAAAAATCTTTAATAATATCCATCACATAAAACATAAATTTAAAATAAAATTATCTTTATTATGATCTTTTATAATTCTACATTTAATAATAGCAACTATCTTCATCTAAAATACGTAACACAAATAACAACCAACCCATCACAAGTTTAATCCAAACTGTTGTGATCACTTATGACACAACGATACAAGTCAAGGATCAAACAAAATCATCTGACATTGGATGATCGCATGCCAGAAATTGTTTATACGAATCCACGGATGGCCTTTTATCCGAATAAATTTGGCCAGAAGCAGCGAGTTTTCATGTGATGAAAGAAGAAAAGAGACGAACAAGAGAAAAGACAAAGAGGGACACGAACCTCTCGAAATGTTTACCGCTATTCCTGGATCGAAACAGATGGCCCACGTGATGTCATACGCAAAAATCGAACTTCGTTCGAGATCTCGATAATCTAAAAAGGAAATAAATCTTATTTTTGAATTTTTTTTTTATTTCGAATCATTTTTTGAAAAGCCATTTATTTATTTATGCTTTATTGCCAGCTAAGGAAATTTTTTATGCGCGTGAAAACGATTTTGCGAGAATATTGTTTAACAATAAAAGAAAAAGTTGATTATATGATTTATCTCTTTAAATTTAAAAAATGATAATATTAAGGGAAAGTAATATATCATAATCTAAATTATAATATATATTTTGAACAAAATCTAGTTTTTTTAAGAAACTTTGAGATCAGAATTTAGTTCTTTAAAAAATTTTATATTAATAGAAAAATATCACCAGCATTTTAAAATATAGTAATCTTTTAAGCTTAATTTTTGAAGAAGTTGCTCGACTTTGAACACAAATCTCAAACAAAATTCCAAAATAAAATAGAATTAAATTCGAAAGATAATCACCGGAAATTGATTGGAATCAACAATCAACGATAAACCATTTACTCTCTTTAACAAATCATCCGCTCGCTCGTGTCTCAGCAAAACAATTAGAAAAACGTCACAATAGGAATCGAGGAGAGTTGTGCGCGAAAATCACGTGACGATGTGTCTCGAAAAAGAAGCGGGAACGGAACTCGTAAAGACAATAAACTCGTTGAACTTCCGTCGAGAGAAAGAGAGCTCTCGAGGACAATTAGTCGTTTGTACATGAACATCGAGGATGTTTAGACACGAAACGAAAGAAGAAATCACGAAAACAATGAGACCAAGATGGAAGTGAAGTGGCTGTGCACTCTTAAACGAAAGAACATCGACACCAGGAAATAGTGGGCGAGATGGAATTCGTCCTATGTTTCTAGAGATGGGATGATAAATAGACCTCGTTTCAGCGAAGCTAATTACAGGCATTTAAGGTATCTTGCTTGAAAAAGAATTCATGGTATTTGCGAATTTAATAAATTGAAATTAATATTTAATTTTTAACAATTTTAATAAAATGAATTTTATTTTAGATTTGATTCTAAGAGATTAATTACGTCAATAATCTAATTTTTTTATTTTACAATTAAATTCTAGAGATATTGATTGGAATTAATAAAGATATATTTATCAAGGTGAAGGATAATTTTTGTTATAGAATTTTTAAATATATTCTAATATCTTTTTATTTTGATTTTTAATTCGATAAATTACAAATTCTAATAAATGGAATTCTATTAACTTCGAATTATTAAATTTAAAAATAATAAAATATTTTTCATCAAATAAAATTTCAACGTCTTAGTATTATTATATAGTTGCGTTCGAATTTGAAAATTTCAATAAATATAATTTACGTTCATTTATAAATATATCATATAAATGAGATTTTTGAAACATTTAATATCTATAATTTTATTAAAAATGATATCAATCAAATATAACTGAATAGATTTAATACTGAATAATGAAATATTTTTTAAATTTTCATAAGAAAAACATTCAAATTTAACATTCAATTATTTTAGAAGATTTTTTATTTTTATTAGTATATTGCAAAATTTTTTATTTTATATCTAACTAGTCGAAAATTACATTTAAAAATATATTATATTTTCAATATTTCTATAACTTGTCAAATCTGATAATTCCATTAAATACAATTACAAATATATCATTCGATCAAAAGTCATGCAAAATTAATATTGTGATGATCAATACGTAACGCGATACTAGCGCCACATGACTATTAACTACTCGCATCCAATCATAGTGTTAATAAATCTATTTTAGAATTAAATATTTTTACAGATAAATTCCTTTTTAATTATCCATGATAAAATATTTCTTTACGATACTTTTAATTATTTCTATTATTAACGGAGTATCGAGTGGAAAAGAGTTATAACAAAATACACAAAGACGAATAATTCGCATGATCGAACTTGAAAATCGCGAACACGAATTCTGTCTCGAAATTCAGAGGCACGAGGAGACGAGAGAATCTCAGAGACACCCTCGACAGATCTCTAAATTTAGTTGGACGCTGAAGAGAGGATCGACAACGAACGCACAACGGAAGAGGACAGAATGGGACGTGGTTCCAGATGGAACGTCGGAAGGGACAGTGTCGCGATTCTTCCCTGGCCTTCGTCCAAATGGCGACACTTCGATAGCCGGGGAAGATCATGAATGGGCAGCCGTGGCTTCCCCGTGGCTTAATCTTCGTGAAAGAGCCAAGTGCATGACTTTCGACGAAGTTTAACCGATGATCTACTGAGCATTCAAGGTCGAAAAGTTATTCAATAATTTTGGAAATACGAATATTCAATATTTTGGAACGATGATTATTTTAGAAATTAGTTTTTGATGGTAATTGAAATTGGATTATACGGATAATGTGTTGTTTTATTTTGAAGAGTGGATAACACGAATTTTCATATAATTATATTATTTAGAAAACAGTAATTTCGAATCTGTGAATTGCAAATCAATAGTTCTTTAGATGTATATATATATAGAAAATTTTGATAACAATTATGATAACAATTTTTAATACTTATTTAAATATGTCTGCATTCGAAAGTAGTGAAATGAGTGTAAGTCAAAATTAAATATTTGCTTTATCAAATTTATTTTTGATTATCTCTAACAAATTTTATTTATTAATTTTTCTTTATAATAATTATATATATTTATTTATCATAATTGATTACATTCATAATTATTTATAAAAAGTTTTTTTATTTCATGTAAAAATATAATTACTTTCAAAATTTTAAACGATAATGCAAATATTAAATATTCATTATAATCATACACAAACATTAAATATTTTTATTATAACAGATTTTTAATATTTTATTAATATTTTTAAAATATTTTGAATGACATTTCTCTAAAAATAAAATATTAAATTTATTTTATCTTATCAAAAATATTTTGGGATTATAATTTATATCAGTTATTATAAATAGAAATCTTGATTTAAAAAAATGTTAAGGAATATTGTTTTGGATAAATTGATGATAAAAAAATAGATTTGAGAATATAACAATGACAATTTAATACGATATATATATAAATTTGATTGCAGAAATATTAGTGTTTAATAAATAAATTTATATATAATATATCAGAAAACACTCATTCAAAATTGATTTGTGACTTTTAAAAACTTTTAAAATATTAACTTTTAAAAAATCAAAAATGTTCAAAATTACTTAATTAGTAATATCTACATTATAACATGTTTCTATTATAATTCAATTTAACAAATTTTTTTCAAAAATAATAAAATAGCAATAAATGTCCATTCTAAAATTTATTAATATTCTAAATTTCCAAAAATCTTGAAAAAATTCAGTCACTAATATCTCCTAATTTTATTGTCAAATACATTCATAGCTTAATTTATGATAAAATTTTTTTCATCAATAAAAAAAATATTCACAAAAAATTTCACTCGTGCCTAAGTAGATCCAAGTATCGCATAAAGAGCAAAATGAAATATCATGTTATGTATATTAAAAAAAAAAAAAAATGAGACCCGTATAATAAATGATATTCATGAAACTGAGTAATGGAACGTCAGTAAAGATCATTTTTAAGTTACAAATGATCTCAACAACCGGTATTTTTAAACTACCGAGAAAATACCATAATAATCGCGTGTTACGTCCAAACTGAAATGTTACTGACAAGAACTAAAGGAACAACTACATGTACCATACGATACATAAGAAAGCAATTAAAAAATGTAACCAGTTATTAAATCTCCAAACAACACACTCGATGTTCTTCGAATCGAAAAACTTCCATA
>NW_006263353.1:367847-393027 GCF_000469605.1 Apis dorsata | reverse complement strand
AAAAAAAAAAAAAAAAAAAAAAAAAGAAAAAAAGAAAGAAAAGAAAAAAATGAAGAAATTCATTTCATC
This sequence comes from Apis dorsata, assembly GCF_000469605.1. Taxonomy (NCBI): domain Eukaryota; kingdom Metazoa; phylum Arthropoda; class Insecta; order Hymenoptera; family Apidae; genus Apis; species Apis dorsata. The sequence goes on along the minus strand of NW_006263353.1, from coordinate 392,958 downwards.
ATACTCGAAGGATTAATTAATCAAGAACAAACGAAGGGATCCGATAACCACACGATAATACCAGCAATTATTTCATCCTCGTGAACTACAATCGTAAAAAAAAAAATTCAAAACTTCGATTATAAAGAAAATTGACCGACAACGTTAAAAATGAAACGTAATATTCCATTATCGGACAATGGAGAAAATAAGTATCTGAAATTGTAGCTAATATTCATTAACCAATGGTTGTGTGACAACTGGAAATCACCACGATCGCGAATTGATGATCGAGAAAGGATGAGATTGATGATAGATTCGAGCTATTTTCTCCTTTTTAAAATGGTTTTTGTGCAACGATGAGGATATCGAATCGCGCGCCATAATTGTCTTGTGCAATTTTAACGGTGTTTATTGCATCCACGGATTCGCGGAAGAATCGATTTAGAAGGCGCGGTTAGGTTGCCAAGTAACGAAGGCTTGGTTGGTTTATCTTCCGTGAACTTGGTGATCGATATAGCGGAACGAAATATAGTGGTAAAATTCTTTTTTTAAGGTTTACGACTTTTAATGACGAAGAAAATTCTTATCTTTATCTCATCGATAATATTTAATTATCGTATATGGGTATACTTCAATAATTTTTTATGTTTTTGATCAACTATCTCAAAATTGCAAAATATGTAGAAATGAATCAAATGGTGGGCATGCAGAGCAATTTTGCGATATTTTGTCCAGAATGTAAAATATTATTAAAATAAAATATAGTAATTAATATTGGTTATATGGTTTTAAATGTCTATGATTTAAAAATTTGCAATTTATCGATAAATTATTTCGTATGATTATTATTATGATATAATAATAATTGAATTTATAACAATTATTGAAGCATTATTATATTTAGAATGTAAATTCTGCAAAATGTCTCATTTAAATCTGAATATCTAAATTTATCTGAATATCTTGAGAATTCAGGAAATATTAAAAAATATTTTAGACAAAAACTAAATGAGCATTTGATGACAAAGATATATAAAGATTAATTTTTTTTTAAATCATAGCTTCTTAAATACGTGAATCGTATAATAAAGCATCAAGTCATTTGTGCCAAAAAATCATTAATTCAAGATATATTTGGAAAGCTGAAAATCATAGTAAGATATCCAAGAATTGAAAAATTTTATATAGCATTTTATATAGAAACAAAATTGAGAAATTGTTTCATTTTTAACGAGTTTCTCAAAATATTTTGTATATAATTTATCATTATGATTCTCGAAATCATCATTTTAATTTTCAAAATTTATCATATGAAAGAAAAGGAAATCATGAACAAAATAATATCACTGATATTGTTTTATTTCTCTTTTATTTAATAAATTTTACAAAATTCAAATTAGAATATCTTCTAATAATAAAATTTTTTTAGCATAACTTAATAGTTTTTACAAAAAATGATTAACTACATCGATTCAATACTTAAAAAATTTTATAATGTCCACATATTCCTGATTTTCCATCAAAAAAAAAAAAATTAATTTTCATCTTTTTTCATATTCTACAAATTAATTAAATGAAAAAGAAATAAATAAAATTTTACTATCCAAAATAACTAAATGTCAAATATATACAATTAATCTCAAATCCACATTAGATTTAATATAAATTTTAATTTATAATATAAATTTTAATTTCAATTTTCATTACAGATGTAAATCATCCCGACGTGGTGATGGTATCGGTCGGTGAGAAACTGATCTTGCGATGCTCGTTGACCTCGAACACGGAAACGATCTGGTACAAAGGCGACGAAATATTTAAACCATCCTCACCGAGAGTACGACTGATGAAGCAGTCGTTGAGGTTCAAGTACATCGAGGCCGAGGATGCCGATTCATACAATTGCCTGATCAAATTGAACGCAACAACCGAATGGAGAAACGTGACGATACGAATCGAATCGTTGCAGAACGACGGATATCAACACGAAACTGAAAGTCTTGGTGGCCATAGGACTGAGGAGGAAACGAATGAATTAGAAATTGAAGCGAGAAGTTAGTAATTTTTGTATTCTTAAATTAAAGATTTTTAAATCTCTTTAATCAAATTAAAAAAAAAATTATTATTTTTAATTATTTAGATTGATTTTTCTTAAATAAATTCGAGAAATTTTTGTTCGATGATTAAAAAAATTTGTTCATAGAATTATGAAATTTATAGGATATTGTATTGCATTATGAACAATTATTTTTAAATTATTTTGGAAATCTATTTAGATATATAGTTTTTAAGAAATGGAAAGATTATAAAGAATTTTAATAATTAATATTAAATAAAAAAATTTAAATAAATTTATTTTTGGAATGTTGAAATATTGATATTGTTTTGTAGATCAAAATAAAGAAAAATACATCATGGATTAACTACAAAAATATATGAATGATATAAAAATGCATATGTAAAATTTAATATTTATTATTCTTTCTATTCTTCAATTTTTTTCACTTTTTTCTTTATTAATAAATTAATTTTAAATTATTTAAATTTGATTTATAAAAAGATAAAACAAAATATAAATATCTCTTATAAATTAATCAACAATCATTCTCTCTTAAATAAAATAAATTTTATTAAATTTTTGCGAATAATTCATCTTAAATAAATAAAAAATTAAAACAATTGACTTTATACTAAATAAAAAAAATATAAATTTTATAATTTGTTTTTACTTACTAGTTTTATATTTATAATTAATTATATAATTATTTCATAATTTTATATTTATATATATAATTTATATATATTTATATTTTATATTTCAAATTCAAATAAACAATTTAATTAAAATTTTGATAAAGTAAATAAAAAAGCTGGAATTATATTTGATTTCAGACTTGCCAGAAACACGATCGTTACATCTCGACAGCGAAAATGTGGAAGTCGATTTGGACAATGAGAAATGCGAGAATGAAACAGCCGGTGAGCATAATAACACCGCCCCGGAACGTGCCCCATCCTTCAATAAAAGCGTAGAAATGCCGAACGTGGTTGTGAAACCAGCTGGAAACATGTTACGACTACGATGCCCCAGCTTTGGAAATCCAAGGCCGAATATAACATGGTACAAAAATAACGAGGAACCGAAGAGGACACTGGGCACAGTGGTCATGTCCAAGTGGACATTCAGATTAGAGGACCTAGTACCTGAAGACAGTGGAAATTATACTTGCGTGGTGTGCAATTATCTGGGATGCATCAATCGCACATCCAAAGTTGAAATTGTCGGTAAGTGTCTATTTTTGTTTTTTTATTTAAAAAATAGGAGAATGAAATATAATGGAAAAGTGAAAATGCGTGTTTTATCTGAAATATAGCGAAATTTGTTTGTGACAAGTTTAGGATAATTTTAAATTTAAACTTTAGAATAAACAATAATATAATGGGTTTATGAAATTTTTAATAGATTTTTAAGATTTAAGGTATCAGGTTATAAATATATGAAATATGGATAATTAAAAATTTATGTTTATTGTTATTATTATTATTTAATTTTGTATTAAAATTTTTAATATCGTTATTATTATTATTTTAATATTGTATAAAAAAATTTAAAATTTAATTTATAAAAAAGAATAAAAGAATATTTTTTAAATGTTACGAAAATAATTTTACGAAATTAATTTTGTTAAAAATTTCACGAAGAAAATAATAAATTCCATTAAATTTTTTATATATAATCTGTTATTTATTTCATTGTTAAAATATTATCCGTTAAAAATTTTCTTTATAATTATATAATATAAAAAAACGTAGTAAATATTTTTAATTTCATCCATTTTTATATTATAATTTGCCAACCATTTTTCATTGCAAATTCTAATTATTCTAAAATTTTTCAGTGATCATATTGTTATATATTACTCACGTATTTTCACTGGAAACATTATCAAGTTTTCAAGTCAATTCAATTTCACGATACAAAGAGAAATCGCGACATCAAATCGTTCAAAATTTAATTTTCCAAATTTCATAAAATTTTCTTGTTTTGTATAGAAATTTCTAAATCTCCAGCTAATTTCGATTTCATAAAAAAAAATCATAAAGTTAAATCTTAACTAACTAAAGTTTAATCTGAACTTCCATAATTTTTTACTTGTATCCTGAGAAATAAAATCTATCCTGAGAAATTTCAAAATTTTTCACTAGAAACAAAACTAATCATGACTGGTTTCCATCGATCTCAAGATAGACAGGGATTGTCTTAAATTTAATTTTTCAAATTCCATAAAATTTTCTTGTTTTGCAAAAAAATTTCTAAATTATCATCCATCTTCGATTTCATAAAAAAAAAAATCACAAAATTAAATCTTTCTGAATTTTTATAATAATTTTTTATCTTTAAAACCTAATCTACAAAAGTCCCTAAAATTTTTTCACTAGAAACATTAGAAATGCCATCTTCGATTACAATGAAAATAAATCGCAAAATTAAATCGTGGTGAATTTTCATAAATCTATAGAGCGTTTTCCTCATAAACCATACATCAACGTGGATTTCCCGAAGAACGTAACCGCGGTGGTGAACAGCACGGTGACGTTCAAGTGTCCGATCGTCTCTGATCTCGAACCTTATATACAATGGCTGAAAGTAGTCGAATATCCTGGTGACCAAGAGAATTCACCGACCGGAATTCTTCTTCAGGTACAACATCGACTTGTTAAGATGGTGGAGGTTCCCCTGTCTTCTCGATGGATTATTGAAATAGTCTCTAATAAAATTAGTTTATAAAATGTTATAAACTATTCTACTGATACGTACGGGATTCTGGTGATACGTAAGCTGCTTGCGATATAATGATATCGGTAGTGACTAACGATGGTGAAGGAAATATTCGTTTCTTTTGGAATTCTATTTCAGGTGCTGCCCAATGGATTCTTTTATTTTGTTTTTTTAATGTTTTAACCGTGTCATATTATTGTATTCTTTCTTTTCTTTTCTTTGATGTCCTAATTCATGGATATTCATGGATATATTTCATGGATATATTTTTTATTTATAAGTTTTGAATCTTTCGGGATCAAATTTATATTTTAGTTTAACACGTGTAAAGATGCAATAAGAGATTAAAAAAAAGAATAATATTAGAATGAAAAAGAGAAGATCTGTCAGAAATTTTAATGAAATTTAAAAGAAATTTCGAAAAAATCTAAGAAAAATTTTTACAAAATCAAAAAATGCAAAAAAAAACATAAAAATTTGTTTGAATTTTAATCTTTTTCAATTCAGAAATACATGCATTTATACAATTTATACAATTCAGAAATTGCAAAAATGATAAAATTTTCTTCTACATTACTTCATATTAATCAAAAATGAAATCTAAAATTATAAATAAACCTAAATATATTTATCGATTAACTTCTTCCTTTTCAGTTTTAATGATCTTGAAATATTTTTTTGAAAAACATAATTTTGAATAATTTTTCTTCATATATAACAGGTAATTGGCTTTTGTTTTCGAGTTATTCTAAAAAAATCTTATTATATTGAATTTTGCCTATACATATATATTCAGGACAGTACAAGTAACAATATTGGACATCATTCTCAATTGTTTGTACAAACACGATATAATGAGTGGACAAATATCATCATATTTAGCATGTATCCATAGTAAACGTGTATTCCATGAATCCTTCGGATAATAATGATAATAAAATATAAAACAAATCTTGGGCAACTAAAATTACAATAACAAAAGATAATTTTCTCGTCTAAATACTATAAAATTGATAGATGAGGAGAGATAAGAAAAAAGAGATATATTCATCTATTCTTATGAAACTGCATGACGGCTTGTTCAATTCGTTATAATCATATTTATTTGCCTAAAAATTGTTAAAAATTATCGAAATTTTCACTTTTTTTTCTTCAAAACAAAAATGAAATAAAAAAGAATGAAAAATGAATAAAAAAGAAAGTGGCAATTATAATTATTGTATAAATATATGTAATGTAATTGTAAATGCAATATAATCATGTTATACTTTTTGCATGAAAATCGATATTCGAAAGTGTTTTCGATAGTGTTAAATTTGAATATGATATTTCTTAATTACCAAAGAAGAAAAGAAATAAACACAATATATATATCAAAAAAAAAAATTTTAAAAAAGATCCCATTAAAATCCAAAGAAGTTTCGAGAAGCTCAATCTTACATATATATGCATTTAAGTGGTAGTTGTATAATATAGTATCAAATTTTTGCTAACTCGAAAATAAAAGCCGACTATTATATCTAAAGAAAAAAATTAATCAAAATAAAGCACTTTATAATATATTTCAAACTCATTAAGATCGATAAGGAAAAAACTAATAGGAATATTGACAAATTACACTTATAATTTTATTAGCAAAAAAATTATTTAAATAAAAATGTCAAATTATTTGAATGATATTGAAAATTATAAGTAAAAAAAGAAATTTGATCTCAAAGGACTTCTCTTTGTTTCTTTGATACTCGAGCTTGGTAAAAATGGTGGTTGGGTCTATTTTTCCTGTAGAGAGCGTGAAACACCGTCCGATACTGACCAGGCCACCGAAAAATACCACGGTTCTGATAGGAGGCAACGTTACAATGACTTGCGAGGTTCTTTCGGCCGCGCACCGCCATCTTGAATGGTATCATGGTTATCACACCTCTTTATCTACTGTCAACAAAACCAATCAAAGTTTCCGGGTGGAGGTCAAGGTGGGCACGTAGAATTATTTGAAAATGCATGAAACTATTTGTCTCTATGCTTCAGCTTTCTCTATCTTAAATTTAACAATAAGAACTTCGAAATTCAAAGAGACTTTTGCTATTTTTGTAATTCTTCTTCGAAACTCTCGAAAAATATATAAATAATTTATGTAATAGTTTAACAACAACTAATATTATTATTAAATTGTAACTTTTAAAAATAATTTGTGATAATTTGAATCTAGATTGTTGATTTATTAAAATTGGATTTTATAATACAATAGTTTAAATAGAAAAAAAATGAAACATAAAAATAGGAATGTAATATTTTCCAAGCCAAAGAAAATTTTTAAAATTTCGAAAATCAAAATTTATTAGTTCTTATAATATATTATTGTTTAAAATTTTAAATGCAATCGACATAAAATAAAAAATCTTTTATAAATATTATAAAAGTAACTATATATAATAAATGTATATATAAGAAACTATAAAATAAATAACAATTTATGTGTTTCAAGCAAAAATTTGATTTTAACATTTGATTTCAATTAATTACTTAGCAAGTTTTAATTGTAAACAATTTTTGATATTTTTATTATTTTCAAATTTTTTGATAATTATATAATAATATATAATTTTTATTCATTTTTATAATACATATAATATCTATATTATAATTTATTATAATTTTTGACAAAATAGTAGAATTTTTTTAAAAAAAGAAGAAATCTCAAATTTTTAAATTAAAGTTTCAAAGAAACAAGTTTCGACTTAATTAATCTTCAAGTTCAAAGATACTATATAAGACATCAAAATATTTATAAAGCAATAATTGTAAAATAACTATCAGTTTTTTATTATTATTTATTATATTTTGTTTTTATTATTATTAAAAGATTCAGATTGTATTAGAGTCTCTGAAGAGATTAATAATAAATTATTAATAAATCGACTAAAGCTTTTTCTCTTAAATAATCACTACTTAAAACTTATTTTGATTTCTCAATTTTCTGAATTATTCTTAATTAATAAATAAATTAATTTAAGCATTTTTGAATAGGCTGAAGGCGCAGAAAATCCGGAAGTACTGAAATTGTATAATGTAACAGAAAAAGATGAAGGCTGGTACACTTGCATAGCGCAAAATGCATTGGGAGAAACATTTAGCAGCGCTTATCTTCGAATAGTAGAATGTAAGTATCAAAAACTTCAAATCATATTATATTTATGCTTACTTTAATTATCATATCATACATTATATCATTTATATCATACTAATTATAACATATTAATTATATTGCATATTAATCAACCATTATATCATTGTGTCATATGTATCATATTGTAAACAATAATTAAATATTAATGATCAATATTAAATAATTATAATGATATTCAATCATTATAATTGATTAATAGTAATATTGTATTTATATTTATATTATATCATTTTTTAATAAATCATTATATCATTATATTGTATTATTTTTAATTATATCATCTTAAATATTATATATTATCTATATTTAATATTTGATATTAGTATATCATTTATATTTCATTAAATTATCTTATCATTCATATTTGATTTAAATATTTCTTCATTCTTCATCAGCCTTGGAAGATCCTGGAATACCAATAACAGCGAAACCACAAATTCTGGTAAACGTTCTGGCCGCAGTTCTCTTCATTTTCTTCGCCGTGGGCGTAGTAGTCGTCATATATATTTTCCACCGTTTGAAACGCGAGAAGATGAAGAAATTGTTGGCCATAGAAACGGCACGTGCCGCGGTCGTGACACAATGGACAAAGAAAGTGATTGTGGAAAAACAAAATTTGGTGAACGCCCAAAATGTTCAAGAACCATTATTGATGCCAGTGGTAAAGATTGAGAAACAAAAATCGACGGTAGCCGCAGAGGATAGTAATGGAGGAAGTATATCAGAGTACGAACTTCCGGTGGATAGCGCTTGGGAATTGCCCAGAGAACATTTGACTTTGGGTAATACTTTGGGCGAAGGTGCTTTTGGAAAAGTGGTTAGGGCACAAACCAACACTGGAAAACCTGGAATACCTTGTGTTGTTGCTGTAAAGATGTTGAAAGGTAAAATTTTTTTTTTTTTTTAATTTTTAATTTTTATTCTCTAAAAAAAAGTCAATATTCTCATGTACTTAAAATTATACTCCATGTACACAAATATAAATATTGTAAATATAAACTTTTGAAACTTAATTTCAAATATACTATCAATAAAAAATTATTTAAAAAATAAATTTCAAATATTTTCTAACATATATTTATAATAATATCAAATTTTTATATATTCTAAACTTCGAATTATATAAAAATCATAATCTCTGTTATGAAAATTATATTTTGTACCAGTCAATATCATTTATCCAAACTTAAAATTAAGCCAAGAATCAAAATCTATATTAATCCAATCACCAATTCTTCCATAGAAGGACATACTGACGCGGAAATGATGGATTTGGTATCCGAGATGGAGATGATGAAGATGATCGGCAAACATGTAAATATAATCAATCTATTAGGCGCTTGTACGCAAGGGGGACCATTGTATGTGGTCGTAGAATTCGCCCCACATGGAAACCTCCGTGATTTTCTACGGGACCATAGACCTTCCTCGGGATACGAACCAACGATTGGTCAAGAACCGAAAGAGAAGAAGACTCTCACGCAAAAGGATCTCGTGTCATTTGCCTATCAGGTAGCTAGAGGGATGGAATATCTAGCGAGCAGGAGGTGCATCCATAGGGATTTAGCTGCCAGAAATGTGTTAGTCAGCGACGAATACGTGTTGAAGATCGCTGACTTCGGTCTGGCAAGGGATATTCATTGTCACGATTACTATAGGAAAACCACAGACGGAAGACTTCCGGTTAAATGGATGGCACCTGAGGCTCTGTTCCATCGGGTCTATACCACTCAATCTGATGTGTAAGTATATCGTATTATTCGATTATTGAATTAATGAAAAAATTCTATCAATTTTTGATAAACAATTTCATATAGATCATACATCAGTTATGATGAATTTATTTTATGAGAATCGTATTCTATTTCATAAAATATTCTATCTTATTGTGAAATGTTACAATATTATTGTTTGAAATGTATAGTGAAATTAAACTTATATTATCTTTATCATATTGCTTTATTATTTCACTTTATTTAATGCAAACTTCAATAATTTTAACAGATTTTTTTAAATATTATAATTAATAAGACTAAATAATATTTTTGTGTTTATTTTGGCTTGTTGAATTAGTTTTTCAAATTTTTATTCCATAATATTTCAAATATATTAATATTCTATAGATTAAACAAATTATAGCAATAAACGTAAAGTTTAGATATTCATATTTTATGATGATATAAATGCAATTACTTCTAAAGAATATTACAAATAAATGTTATATATTATTTGATTTATTAAAAAACAAGATAATATTATTTAAGGATAATAAAATTATTAATATATATAAATTCTCGAAAAATGTAAAAAAATATTAAGTATTTTTAAATGATTTAAAAATATATTGGATATATTATCAATATATTGACTAACTCAAATGTCGTAGGAATTATTACACGTCTTAAATTTTATTTTCCACAAAATGAAAAATAATTTATTGTATGAATAAATAAAAAATATTCCATCTGAATATTGAGTATTTTTCACAATGTCTATATATTTTATTATTGATATTTCGAAGAAAAAAAATCTCAAATTCTTATAAAATAGTGGAATTATTTATTTTTTCTAAAATATTTAGTTATATAATTAGATATATTTATATTGTTTTAAGAAAATTATTTATCTTTTTTAAAATATAAATATTTTAAGAAAATTGTTACAATATTTTAGATGGTCGTATGGAATTTTATTGTGGGAGATCATGACATTAGGTGGTACTCCCTATCCATCCGTACCATCAGTAGAAAAATTATTCCAATTATTAAGAACTGGTCATCGAATGGAGAAACCACCATGTTGTTCTATCGAAATGTAAGCACAATTCAGAATTTATTATATCTTTCCAAATGTTTATATTATTTGTTTATTAAAAAATATTATAATAAAATTATTATAATAAAAAAATTATTAGAATGAAAATATTAACTTATTATATTATTATAGATACATGTTAATGAGGGATTGTTGGAGTTACCAGCCCAACGAACGACCAATGTTTGGAGAATTGGTCGAGGATCTCGATAGGATATTGACAATAACTGCAAATGAGGTAAGAAATATTAATTGTAAAAAAGATAAAAGACTCTTTGATAAAAAATTCTTTTTTAAATTGTTATATTATTGAATTTTTTCTTTTTTATTTCTACTTTTTTCTTGAAAAAAATTCGAATTTTCTAAATGTTAGATACGATTCAATAATATTTAAAATAAACTCAAATTTAAAAACAAATCATTGTTATTTTAGGAATATTTGGATCTTGGCCTTCCACAACTAGACACACCGCCGTCCAGTCAAGAATCGAGTGAAGCCGACGACGACGAAAGTGAAGAAAAGTTCCGCTACTTACTATGAAAATCCTACGAACGATCGGTTTTAGCCGAAGAATCTGTACAATTCTCATGAGAAGAAAAAAGAAAGATTCAGAAGATACAACGAACGATGAAGCGAAATAAATAGAAGCACGAAGAAAGGAAGAAGAATAAGAGTAACAAAGAAAACGAACGAAAATCCACGAAAAAAGAAGACTAGCCTTAAAGTTTTTTGAAGGACGCTGGTGAATGAAAATTATTCGACTGACCTAGCGAACACGCCAAATAATATAAATCAGTATTGACTTGTTTAGCGTATTTCGTAGAATTAAGGAAAAAGAAAAAGAAGAAGAAAGAAAAAAGGAAGATATCGATCAAGGAAGAAAACTCCGGCCTTCGAGGAGACTGATTTTTCTTACGGAAAATATTGTATTTATTTTCCTGTTATCTTTATGCCTTGCAAAATCGATTATTATATTAAATAGAACATGCGTTTGTTCCACGTGATTCTCGTATATGTTTATCAGATTTCATAGTTCAAATAGTGAACAGAATCATATCAACTTTTCACAATTCTAACGTGAATCCTAAGCATGTAAAACTCGATTTGAGAATAAAATTTTCAAAAGTTATCCTAGTAAATAAACTTCCGAGAATTATCCTAATAAATATTTGTTAAAAATGAGAAAATTAAATATATATAAAAAATATTAGAACAATTCTTAAAATAAAATATATAATAGAATATAAAAATATTAGAGCAACTTTGAGAGATTTTTATTTTTAAATGAATTTGTACTTTAATCTTGCAAATCCATTTGAAATTAAAACTTTCAAAAATTATTCTCGAGATTTGTTTTTTATTATTGAATGATATATTGAAAGTAGAAGTTATTCTTGAAAAATCAATGTCAATATATACAAAAAATATTTAAAAAAATATTAGATTAATTCTTAAAATAAAAATAGTAAAATAACTTTTGAAAATTTTATTCTCAAATGAATTCGTATCATAATATGATTACAGTGAATAAAAATTCGTATGAATATCATTCGATCAAGCAATTGTGATCTTTTATTTATCTTCGTTCACTGTAATCTTAGTCTTAAGCTTCTACATAGTAAGATTTGCCTCGTCACGTGACTCATGTGATCTAGATATCGTATCTACTCTATATTACATCGATAGCATATTTGAAAATAGTGAAATATCTTTTAATATAAAAAGAAAATTATAATTATAATAATTTTTTCATGTTGAAAAAGACGAAACTATGTTGAATCAGAGGCAAGTCTCGTCAGAAGATGTACAATTTTAAAAAATCTATAGCTGAATGTTGTAGAATTATGACATTGAAAGATGAAAATGGATAATTGCCTTAAAATATTATATTTATAATCACATTATTATTAATTATTTAAAACTTTAAAAAGATATTAAATCTGATGAATGCAATTAAATAACTATTGGAATTTAACTATCGATTTAAAAATCGATTTTTAACTAATGATTCCTGATTATTTTTATTTTTAGATTAGATTCAGAACTTGAATCTAATTTTTATAGTAATTATAAAATATACGTAAATTTTTGTAAATATAACGACATAGAATACGATAGTCAATTGTAGAATTTAATATAAGATAATATCTACTAACGGCAATCAGCTACAGATTTTAAAAAGAATTAGCATTAGTAACAGCTTAAAGACTTTGGTGCACACCTGAACTATGTTTGCAGCCAAAGCAAAATATAATAAAGTTTATATACAAATGTTTACGTCCAATTTTGTACATGTTAATACTACAGTGCCATTGATAAGTGCCTTGGTAAAAGAAAAATATGCGAGAAAAAAAAATGAAGAGGAAAAAATTCTACCAAGGCTTGTTATTCTTTGTTAATACGTAAAGAAATGACGAATGGTGCATATCAAGTTTGCATGGAAGAGATATTGTTATAAAATTGTCTCGAAACGTGTTTGTAACTAGTCAATTAATAAAAAAAACCTGTATGTTTCTCTGTAACATAGCTCGAACTCATTAAAATATGTATTATGCTAGCGTTTATACATGTGAACAAATATTAGTGGATAACAAGAACATATCTTCTAATTTTTGTAGAAAGAAAAAGCTATTTTGTAGATCATAGTGAAGAGACGAATGGCACGATTCGTTAGTATTTTTAATAAATTTTTAACACAAATATTAACGTTAATAATGATATATCATTGTTAATTTATTGAAATCCTGACAATAGTGTCTTCGTCAAACAGAGAAGAATGCAAAGAATCGTTCGATTTAAACAAAGATATTGTATAATTTTGTATTACGGCGAAAGAAACTTTGCATATGACAAATAAAAAGAAAAAAAGGAAAAGAAAATGGAAGAGAATTTATTGCATCATCCATGTGGATGTAAAATGCAAATTGAGATGTATAAATGGTGCATACGAGAGGTGCTTAGTAGTAGATAATTTATTTCTTTGTATATTGTTACTTAGGATGTATTTTAGAATGTCGTTAATACTTTTTTTTTTGTATCATCATTGAACGAGCGAAGTGAGATATAATGTACATGTAAAATATAGAAAGAATTAATCAGTATGATCAATGAAAATAAAATATGTAAGCGTGACAGAAGACTCTTTGTATATAGCACCGATCCTTTTATTTAAAAATGTTTTCTCATGTTTTCTTTCTTTTATATATATATTTTTTTTTCTCCAGCACCTAAAGGTAGCCAGTAAATCAGCATTTACCAAGATAGATTATATGTATAGTCTGCGTAAATATTATTGTAACATGAGTTTCGTCTCGAATAAATCACTGATAACTATATCACATTAATCGATGTCTATTATTTATTATTTCGAAATTTCCTTTTTATTTTCACGATTTTTTTGTTTCAGAGCTATAATATTGGAATATCAAAAAAAAAAAATATTGAGATAAATAATTTTAAAAATCATTATTCTGAAATGATACAATTATTTCTAAAATATTTTTATTTAATTGAAACAATTATTGATTATATTATTGTTAAATATACGATTAAAAATTGATTTATTTTATATTTTTAATTATATTTTTAAAAAATTTTTTAAAAAATTGTTATAAATGCATACGAATTTTATTATTATTAATTCAATTGATTTATTAATCTATTAAAAACCAATTTTTATGCTCTACGAATTTTTATATATTTTATATGAATAAAATTACCTAGATTTCCGTTTATTATATATTTATTATTTTTCGTTTATCAGTATTTATGGTTATTTATCAAACTGTAATTATCAAATTGTAAAATAGATTGAAATCGATTGAATTACACACATATAAAATAGATATATACACGTCAACAGTTAAATGAATAAACAAATTATGATTAATCAAAAAAATATGTATAATGGAATCCCCACCATAGATCGGAACCGCGTGTCCAGAGAAAAGTTGAATATAAGACACATGGTGGCGCTGAAATCAGTTCGTTTTGTTGTCATCAGCCACATTTACACTTAGTTGTTTTTATCAAGTTTTTAGTAAAACGTTTAATTTTGTATTCCTCCATTTCACTTCGATTCGAACGATAAAAAAATGCTAAGAATTATATGGACCATACACACAAAACTTCTTAACGAATAATACGAGTGAAAATTGCTGTTGTGTGTTAACACTCGACATTCAGGTTAGAATTTGATAACCCACTTTTTTCGAAGCAAAGAATTTACTTTTTTGTATTGGTCATTTTTTAAAGAATTTCGTTTTGTTCTCTAACAAATTTTAAATAAATCAAACTATGTGTCAAATTTGATAACAAATTTTATGGGATTTATATATTATAAGAATTTTATATTTTCTATAATTCTAACTTTTATATATAATAGTATTATGTTTATTATTCTGTATAATTTTCTTTTCTTTTTTACAAAATAAAAGTATTGTAATTTATTGTATATGATTTTAGTTATAATTACAAGTTTGGAACAATTTGACAACATCAGAATTTGATGGCACTTGTATGGTGTCGCAGATAGTAATATTTATTAAATGGTGATTACCAGTGCCATGGAGAGGAGAATTAAATTAAAAACACTGAACAGTCACATAACATGCAAGATATGCAAAGGTTATTTGATAGATGCTACTACTGTTACGGAATGTTTACATACATTTTGTAAAAGTTGTCTAGTGAAACATTTAGAAGAAAAGCATACCTGTCCAACATGTCAAATTGTCATACATCAATCTCATCCTCTCCAATATATAAGCTTTGACAGAACTATGCAAGATATTGTCTATAAATTAGTTCCTGATCTTCAAGAAAGTTAGCATTTGTTTATTAATGAAAAAAAAATCATACATAATTAACAATATATTTGATTTAATTTTTTTTTTTAGATGAAATTAAAAGAGAAAGAGAATTTTATAGAGCAAGAGGTTTACCTTGCCCAAAAGATATATTACCAAATGCTGGAGATGTTGAAGAAGAAAAGGCAACAGCAGATGCACATGCAGAATCAGATTATCATCGTACTGATGAACAGGTAAGAAGATGATTAACACTATTATATGATTTGATTTGATCATAATACTAAAAAACTAATATTTTTACAGGTTAATGTATGCTTGGAATGCATAAATACAAGTTTAAAGACTTTGAAACGAAGATTTATCAGATGTTCTGCCCAAGCAACTATTACGCATTTAAAAAAGTTTATTGCCAAGAAAGTGTTAAATGGAATGGAAAAATATCGAGATGTAAGTAAAAAGAAAATTTATATTGGAATTAAGATTATTGATTGATTAATTAATAGTAATATTAATTAGTAATACTAATTAATAGTATTAATAATTAGTAATATTAATTAAATTTTTGTAGATTGATATTTTATGTAATGATGAACTATTAGGTAAGGACCATACATTAAAATTCGTTTATGTAACAAGATGGAGGTTCCGGGACCCACCTTTAAGGCTACAATATAGACCACGAATAGATATTTAAGATTAATATTTGTATGTTCGATTCGCGATAAGAATCACAAAGAATCTTGTACCTACTTTGAATGTTTTCTTGTTCTATCCGTGTATTGCCCGTCATAGTACTTATTTCATTTTGGCATAGCAAAAACATTAAATTTTAAAAATAATTTCTTGCTTAAAAATAAAAGAGAAGTTGCTTTATAGATTTTTGATATCTTTCTATTATGTAGTAGAAAGAATGAATTAGATTACCGATAATCATTAATACATTTTTTAATGATAACAATTCCATTATTTTACAAACATGATCATCTCTTTGTTTCCTTAGCATTCGAAATCATTTATGTATTATCTTTCATTGAGTTACATTAACTCATCTTTTTAATGTTTATTATGAATTACTTTCTACATTTATATAATGCATAAATATAAATAGACCAAGAAATCATAGCGATAGTGAAATAATGGGAAAACAAATTTTGTTTGCTCACATTATCGCTAAATATAATTCTAAATATTTAGTTATAAATATAATAACTATGATATAATCACCTTGTGCATTTTTGTATCAATTCTCTATAAATTTTTAGTTTGAAGATACAAAAATGCCAATTGGTGTCTCATAGATAAGAATTTGTTGCTTTTTTGCACAGCAACAAAAAGATTGCTCTTCTTCTTGTAATTTTAAGATGTGAATTTCTTTTTATACATATTCTAATTGTATATAGAATATTTTTGACAGAATTCCGATAATATTGCGTGTAGACGCAGCTTTGTATTAGAGAAAAAAGAAAATGGAAAAAAAAAAAAGAAAAGAAGCTGGATCCGGTTAAGAAAGATTTGGATCCCTTTAACTTTGTATGTTTATGCGCTGTACACATTCTAATTCGATCTCGAGTTTCTCTCAATGCCGGGATACAAAAAAATTTTATCAGATATAACATATTTTCTCGATGAATTTGATAAAGACAACGACGCGTTGAGCGAAACGATCGGGATTTATCGCTTGTAGTTACATGAACTTGTTTCGACAAAAAAATGTAAAGCGAAAAAACGTGATTATATGTAAATATTCTAGAAGAAAAAGTGAAGTGAATTCACCTTTACAATGTAGCAGCATTTTATGAATGCTAGGGCTTGTATGTTGTACACTATGTGTGTATTTCCATAAATTATTAAATAAATATGTTTTGTACAGTATTAATTGAATTGATTAATAGAATCCCAAATATCATCTTATAAAAAATAAATTGAAACTTTGTAAATATTTTTCAAATATTTCAATCAATGAGAAATATATAATGAATTTTTTGAACTCAATTATACATAAAATAATGACAAATTATTAATATTAATAATTTAATTAATTTAAGTTTCGTTTCGTTAATGAAACTTGTAAAATTAATTTTATTATACAATTATTGCTAATTCTAAGCTAAAAATAATACAATAATATTAGAATATTAAAATTAGAATTTAGAATATTATCAGAAATAAGTATTTATGATTTAGAATAGATTTTTAGTTTAGAATTTTTATTTTTTTTTGATATTCAAAAATTAGATTTTTCTAAAGCATTATTAGAGAATTTCAAATAATCATTTTTATCTCAAGCCTCTACCTGGGAAATCTTGATGATTATAAATATCCATATATCACGTTATTCTTATTAGCTATACATAAAATAGAATATTTGTGATTTTCAAAGTGTATTTGATTGGTAAATTTTCTTCTTGAAAATCCAATAAAATAGTCATTGAATTAATCACAACTCTTAGATAAAGACTGAATAAAATTAATGCTATGAAAAATTATCAATTGAATAATGATCTTGCTGCATATTTTTGAATTGCAAAAAAAAATTATACTTATTGGTATAAAACATAAAAAAGAAATCAATATATTATAGATTCATGGCATATTTCTGGGAAAGTGTGAAATTTTTAACTTCTTTGATTGATAATATATAACATATTTTATATTTAGAAGCAAAAAAAAACTATGAAAATTATTATATAATATTATTTCATAAAACAATAATAAATATATTAATTAATATATTAAAATTTACATTAATTTTTCAAATATAGCACATAGAAAGGATCATAAAAAATACCGGTGGCCAAAATTTCATGTGAACGACTACTCAATTTAAAGTAGCACGCATGCGCAGTAACTGAACAGGCTAAAGTAAATCAACGCATGCGCGACGTATTCTCAAGTAGTTTATGGTCAATGTGCGTCGAGTAGAGACCGTTGCTGCTGTTCAGCAGCACGGTAAACGTGGTTTTGTTGAATAAATTTTGATGAATTTGATTATAAGTATCAATAATTTCTCATATGTCTGAACTACGTGCAGTTTCGAAGATAAATGAGCTTACAAGATAGCCTCTTCTCCGAGGACGTGGAGCACGACGTGACTCTATTTTCAAAAGACAAGAAACGAAAAAGGTAGGCAAGCCAAACGATCACATTTCCTGATGTAACGACGCGCCTTTAAAGGTTAGATGTCTACATTTTTTATAATGTGTCTTCGAGTATTTATTCTTGACTTTCATTTTCTATAAACTTTTATCATAGTATATTATAATGTTTTCTCCATGAAATTATTGATCTTAAAAGTTTAAAAGATACATTATAAAATTAGTTGACATTTGTCAATCACAAAAAAAAAATAAGATAAGATACGTCATAAATAGCATTAATTTAATAATCGATAAATTTTTTTAATAATTTTCATAAATGTTACATAGTTAGATCTGATTATGTTCAATTTATTTGCATTTTTGTAATTAAAATTAAGATTTTAGAATTTCAAAGATTTAAGATACATCTGCTAAAAAGTTTTCAATAATTTACTAATATTTTTTAAATTCTCAAACAAAATATATAAATATTACGATTTAAAGATAAATGATATTATTTCTTCCAAATCTTGATCACTATTACATGCATTTTGAAATGATTTCCTTAATCTGTTTTTTTTTTGTATATCCTGTAAATTTCGAATATTTACGCTTTTTTTGCCAGATACTAGTATACTATATAATATATAATACTATATAACAAACATAAAAAACGAGAAATCATTATTCAATGTAAATAAAAATGCATTTACAAATATTATTAGTTTTTTTCACTTATTTTTAAATTTTTTTATGTTGATTTTCGATTATAGATATATATTTTGTCTTTATATTTTATTCGGAACGTTATAGTAAGAAGATAATGGGATTTTAAGTTGCGGATATTGATTAAATAACCCTTCATAAATGACGGAACTAGCGTATATACGTCATTAAATAATAAAAGAAAATTTATACGAAATACTAAGTTTAATGGAACGTATTATTTTCATCGACTACAACGAAAATAACGAAAATGATTATATAAAATTAAAAATTGCTGCAAACAATATGTATATATTATAGTATAATGTATAAGAATTGTAATATATGCAATTTTTTTATCATTCAATATATAGTTTTAACTATTTTAGAAATAGTTAATAAACATGTAAAATTTCAAAAATAGGTGATAACAAAATTTAAATATATTTTTATTTATAAAAAATGATAAGATTTTATTTAAAAATTAAAAATTTTAAAAATTATTTAAAAATAATAACAATAAAAACAAAAGCATGATTATATGCCGTATTGTATAATTACTGAAATCATGTGCAAGAGAAACAGCTGAATGATTTTGAATGCCCTCTGCACGGATAATTGTTAATCTATGGAGTGTAACCGGTCTCTGAGCGTATGTCGCTCACGTATACGCGTGATTACGTGAACCACGCAATACTTACGAGATATACAACACTCCATTTTTTCTTTGTAGTACAAGGCTTGTTAATTTACTCCATTTTAAAACGTAATTAATATTATACAAACTGACGATTCAACAATCGAATCACAAGATTAAAAAGTGCGATTATTTTATTTGAACGGTTAGAATTTGTGTATTCAATTTCTTTTTCTTCTTGGTTTTCATATACGTATACAAAGGAAAGAATCATAGAAAACCATAATTTACCATACTACACGCTTCGTTCCATCTAAATGGTTGGCATGTAATTTAACTATCATGGAATGCTGTTAAGGTGAAAATTTATCTTCTCTAGTATCCTCATTGTTCGATCATTTTATTTATAATCTGAGATAAAAATGCGTTTCCTGTTTCCTATTTTTCTGCATTGTGTACGCCCGCTTTGTAATAGTATTGTAATAATTTTTATGCTTTCTAAAAACATCCGCTTACAATATTATAATAAATTCCACTTTATCCGACTGTTTTATATTGCTCGAATATAACTGGTTTTCATGAAGTGTAGTTAAAATGTTAACGAGATCATAATATGAACGAAATGTGATCGAA
The DNA here is from genome assembly GCF_000469605.1 of Apis dorsata. Classification (NCBI taxonomy): domain Eukaryota; kingdom Metazoa; phylum Arthropoda; class Insecta; order Hymenoptera; family Apidae; genus Apis; species Apis dorsata. The sequence goes on along the minus strand of NW_006263353.1, from coordinate 372,331 downwards.
ATGATTTGTGATTATTCGGACGTAAGGAAGGCTTTAATTTTAAGGAAACCAAGGAAGGAGAAAGTGAAACGTTATGTAAAAGTTAGCCGGTATGTGTTCATCTGACAGGATATACGGCAAAGTAGCCCGGGACAAGACGATTACGTTCACCCGTTGACCGTCCTCAGTCCAGTCTCACTTTCAGTTGCGATCATAACGTGTTCTTTTCACTTTTACAGGGTACTCGTCTTTCCACCTGTTAATAACTATCGAAGATACATCATACATCAATTAGTGCGGGACCGTTTTGTTGATCTACACACGTTCTCAATCGGCCAGGGTTCTGCTAGGCGAACAGTAGTTTGTTATAAGAGTGACGTGATAAGGTATCAGAGTGTCTATTAATTTCATAATTTAATTATGAGTTGAATAACTTGATGATATTGATTTTCATTATTTCCCATTTAACGGATAATTATTAATATCCTCTTTATCCATAATTTGTGGATAATTTGTATATATATTGATAACAATGATAATTCTGAGATTTGAAAAAAGATAGAATAAATTATATTTAATTGTAAAATAAGTATTTATTAAGGAATTCTTATTATATATTTTTGAAATTTAAACTATGATTAATTATAAAATTAATGAATTTATTTATTAAATTCATTAAAAAACGAAAAATAGATTCTTTTCTAATTTTTTACGAAATTATTATGATTTATATAATTGATAAAATATCAGATTAATGTACAAATTCAAAATTTTTTTTAATTTAAAAATTTTAGTTTTTAAAATATTTTGCATATATTGTCGATCATATTATTGATATTAATATTGCCATTGCGGTTCCTATGAAAGTAAAACAAGCCCTATATTAAATCAGATTTATGCGAAATTCACAGACAAGTCTAATATTGTTACGAAATGGGTTTATAAGAATGGAATTACGCAGCAACAAACGAAAGTGAAACTGGCCGACTCAAGGTCACTTAGCGTAGTATTTAAATGCGTCAAAAATCTATTTAACTGATATGAGAAAAAATTTTATAAAGTTAATAAAAGTGTAATTTTTTCATTTTCAATATTTAAGGGATCCCAAATTGGATGGTGAACAGTGTACATCGAATTGTGCAACAAAAAGTATTAGTACGTTGCTCGAGATGGGTATTGAAGGTCAGCGATCACCTTCCGCATCTCCTGAACGGATACGAATTCAAAGACAAGGTAATTGGAAAATAAAACAAAAGTTTTATTATCTAAAAATATAAAATAAAATTAATTGAAATCTTCATTCGATTTTTTAGTGAAATCAACGCCAACAGTTGAAATTTATAGACCACCAGCTGTTAGGAGGGCTAGAAATGAACTTCAAACAAATATGGACCAAGTTCAAACACAAGCAACTGTAGATTCATCTATTGGAAAGTAAGAAATTATAGAAAAATATTTGCATCTTTTTTTTCATAATCTAAAGAAAAATTATTTTAATGTATATTTAAAAAATTTAATTTCATCAAGAACTTCTCGTCAAAGAAGACCAGATCGTGCAGTTTATATACCAAGACATCGTAGAAGTTTAGAAACAGAAGGAAGTCCTCAACCATTAGAATCTATTCGTGTAAATCGTATAATTAAAGACAATTCATCTTTATTTTCTGCTCCTCATGGAAAATCGAATTTAAATATTAAAGAAGCAAGCTCTGATGTACAAGAAAATAAAGAATATATAGAAAAAGAAAATACTTTTGATGATGATCAAAATAATACGGAATTTCACCTCAATATGTGTCTTCAAACAGAGATAAAAGGAATAACTTCTTCAAAAATACCTACAATGAAAAGTAATAATAAAGAACCAATCGAGCAGTTAGAAAATTTAAATAAAAATGTGCCAAATGATTCAAATAATTGTAATGCTTTTGAAGTTCTTGAAACTTCATATGAAATAACTGATACAGTTCACTTACAAACGATTGAAGGACAAGAAATATCTAATTTTAGTGAGAATAAGAGTAGTTTAGATTCAGTTGAAACATGTATATATAGTGAAGTTAATGTTAATGAAGAAATAAACACATCTGATAAATGTAAAGATAATATTATTATGACTAATTCAACTGCAAATAATAAAAAAAATATGGAATTTTCGAATAAAGATGAAATAACGAATCAAAAAAATACGCAAATGATGCACAATATGGTGTCAAACGTGTTAATTATCTCAGATACTGTACAAAAGGAATCACAAGCTGTTAAAGAAGTTATTCCTATAGTATTACCGGAGAAAAAAGTAAAAAAAATTGTACGACAAAAGAGTAAACCTGCACCACCACCTTCTCCACCTATTAAAAAAATTAATAGAGATGAATGTGATTGGGATAGTTTATTTGATGATAATGGTGACTGTTTAGATCCAACTCTCATAGAAGAGGTAAATATTTATAAATATTATCATTTTTCAATTTAGAAAATAAAATTATTTTTATTTGAATTATTTTTATTTTTAGCTAACGTCAGCTGTTGGTAATGTTATGATAGAACAACCGAAGAACGATTATAAACCCTACACCAAACACATTGAAGTATCTAGTGATGAATTTGCTCATGTGGTTGAAATTTATAATTTTCCATCAGAATTTAAAACGAGCGATTTAGCAGCTGTTTTTAGTCCTTTTAAAAATGGTGGTTTTGAATTAAAATGGGTTGATGATACGCATTGTCTTGGAGTCTTCAGTAGTCCTCTTGTTGGTAATTAGAAACGAGTTAAAATTACATCAACATATGACTAACAAGTGCTTACTCATCAAATTGTTTTTAGCTGCCGAAGTATTGGCATCGGATCATCCATTTGTTAAAACAAGACCCCTAAGTGAAGCTACGGCTTTAAGCAAAACAAAAGCAAAAAGAAGCGCAGAATTTTTACAACCCTATAGAAGTCGCCCAGAAACTTGCGCGGCATTAGCAAGACGATTAGTTACAGGTGCTTTAGGAGTGAAATTAGCCACTGCTAGACAAGAACGCGAACATGAAAAAAACATATTACGCGAAGCTAAAGGTAAAGATACTAATTATATTGGAAAATTTAATTATATTCTGACAATATACAAAAAATTTCATAAAAATATAGAAACAAGATATTTTCTTTTTATTTTTAGAAAAACGTAGATTAGCCAATAAACAGCGAGAAGATGTCTGGGAAGGTATTATTCCTGAAAAGTAGCATTATTTGTTGAAAATGTAATATTCATACATTGAGAATTACTTATATTATTATGTGAGTGTTTTATGACATTTACATGTATTTGTGCCTTACTCATCTATTTTCATTTTTGACAAACTTACTTTTGTCGAACTGATTTGGCGATTGGTTTTGGGAACATGGGATATTACTTGCCAATAGATGAGTGTGGCATGACAAAACTACCAACGGAAATATTTACTTAGGACTGGTAAAATAAATTTCCAGTGCTTGTTTATTTTCTACATATTATGCATATCACAATTTTCAGACCAGAAAATATTGGAATAAGTGTGCCTGTTGTACTATTTTCTAACAGAAGGGTATTAAGTATTTTAAGTAAACATGTAGATGAAAGCGATTTATAGCCTTGACATATTAGAAAACTATATAAAAACAAACGTAGAAGCGTTTTATGATATATATGATTATTCTTACCTCGATAGTTGCCTCTGTTATATAAATTTATATATACACCATAAACAATACTATGTTGTGCAATGATAATACAAGACAATAAATTAGGATGGTAGAGAACAAAAATATCCTTTTACATATGCACGTGTGCGTGCACATATATCTCATAAGTGTCAATGAGATATAATCAAATTGTGTCTTCATAGAATTATGATTTTACAACAAGAACTATACTGAAATATGATGTGGCATTTTATTATTATATGCAACATAAGATTATTATAGTTACATTTGTAGTTAAACATGAAATTATTATGCCACTTATTATATTACATGTACATATATAAATCTGTTATATATATGTTAAAAATTTGACGCACAATCACAATCTATCTATTTACTTACATAAATTACAGATTTTTTTAAAAGAAAAAAAAAAAGAAATAGATTGTATTTTTATATACAATTGTTACCACAGAGGAATAAATGTATCGCCAAATCCTAGTCAATGTATGCAAGAAACATGTTATCTATATTGTATATTATATTACTGAATTTGTCAGAAATTGACAAAAGGATTAAAAAAAAGAATAAAAATATTTTATGTACTATATCTTTCATGTATATTTCCAATCCACATAGAACTTAATTACATTTTAATCTAATTGCAAATTCAGAAGTCAAAAATTTACACTGATTAAATGATACTGATATAAAATACATTCATTCAAAAATGGCAGTATTTCATACTGTACATTCGTACAGCGATAAAAAATACATATATGTATAAGTTGAAAAAGTTATTTGATTCATTAAATAGATTCATTATCATTATTCAATC
>NW_006263353.1:364096-367450 GCF_000469605.1 Apis dorsata | reverse complement strand
ATATATATATATATATATATATATATATATATATATATACACACATGCATACATACATACATATTTTTCGGTCAAACACAAGTATAAATTATTTGTATCACTTTACCACTTTCCTCCCTTTTTTTTTTTTTTCTGTTGAACTTTACGTTGTTGTTGTCGTGGACCAGAACTTTCTACTGCTGGACTATGTCGTGGATTAGGGGAAGGTTTTGCATTTGTAGGCATTTTAGTAATATCGCTGTAATTATAAATAATGATAAAAATTATTTACTTTTTCTTTAATTAAAAAATATATATTTGTTTAATACATACTACATATCACTAGCTCCAGTTGCAGCACCTTGGGTGCCTTTCATTGCAGCATCTCGATTTCTTCTATCTCGTTTCTTTCTAAATCCACTACGTTCGTGTCTAGGTAACCATCGCTCGGGATCAGGTGGAACATTTGGATCATAATTCTTAGGCAACTTTCCTTTACGTTTGCGTTTCTTCCGTTTCTTTTGAGTTACATCAACTGGTTTACTATAGAATATAATTATAATTAAGAATTAATTAATATTTAACGTTAAAATTATATTAAATATAAAATACTTACCCAGGAGATGGTTCTATTTTTTTCTTTATCATTTTGGTACCAATTACCCAATTGCTACTCTCTAAAGCATCAATATCCGTTGTTTCATATAAATCGTGTAGTGGCGGTAAACGTTTTGATAATAATTGTGCTTTTTCAGGACAAAATTGAACATAAGCCACTACTAATTGCGCTAATGTTTTAGTATCACAAGGCGAAGCATCTACCATTTCTTGTAAAATATCAGCTGCCATTTTAATTTCTCCTCCGCGTAGATAAAAATCAGCGGCTTGTCGCCATAATTCTCCTAAATTAGCAGTAGTTTCCTAAAAATAAATACTAGATAAAAAATAATATTGAATTAACTAAAAAAAAAAAAAAAATTAAATCAAATGTGCCTACTTTATTTTTCTTGTAATAATTAACCGCATTTTTAAGAACAGCTGACGCTCTTTCACGATTATTTTCAGCCATATAAAGAGTTACAAGTGTACTAACTATGCCAGGTAAAGATTTATCTCTTTCATTTAAATTTTCAAGAACATTGATTGCTTCTTGTCTTTCATCTTGACTTAATAAAAGTTGCACACAAACTAATTTCATTTGTAATTCTTTATCTCCAATTGCATACTGTGTTAGTAAATCTGTTGCTTCCTTTGCTTTACCTTCTTTACCAAGTTGTACTGCTTTAACAAACATTGCATCCACAGCAAGTGCAGGATAATCTTTAGCAAGTTTATTACAAAGTTGTTGACATTGTTCTGCCTACAAATATATAAAATATTAAATAATAATGCATGAACAATAGAACAATAAATTATTGATTAAATTTCTACCTGATCAGTATATAAAGCTAGCAAACACTGATTATAAGCAATATTTGTTTTCTGTCTAGAAGTTAATTTATATTCTAAGCTATCATGAGTAGCACTTTTCATTCTTTTTTTACTATCAAATACATTCTGATCTTTATTTAGACACACAAGATTATTGCTTGCAACTGCTACTAAAGCTATATCATCTGGTTTTGCTTTCAAAGCAGAAATATATAATCCTCGAGCTTCTTTCTCACGACCCTGAAGTTGAAGACAACATCCAAGTTGAACTCTAATAATTCCCAATTCATCTTCTATTTCTTCTTCTGCAACTCCATCTTCTTCTAAACCTTCTTTACACATTTTTTCAGCTGTTCTAAGTTTCTTCTCTGCTTCAATTAAAACAGTTTTATCACCTTTGCTACCTTGTGCAATTAAACAACAAGCTGCATTATATATTAATTCATATGTATCTTCACGTAGTACAGGAACTTCTACATTCTGTCAAAAAAATAATAAAGAAATAAATAAAATATGTCTAAATTATATTATTAAATAAAATTAAAATATTTAAATAAATTATTATTTTATTATAATATAATATATTATAATTATTTTATAATACTTATATTTTACATTTAATAATATAAATATATTAATAGATTTAAAAATGTATTAAAAACTTACGGAACCCTCAATTGTTAAATTTACAACCACTGCTGCAAGATTAGCTTGTCTTTCATCTTCATATTCATCATGAGAATTTTTTATAATATCTCTATATACAGAGAAACATTCTTCATATTTTTCAAGTCTATATAATATTTGGGCTTTAAGTTCTTTGAGTTTTAATGAAGGATTTGGCAAAACTTCTACTACTTTTAAAGCTTCATTTACTTGATTTAATCGATATAAACAATATGCTTTTTCAAAATCTAAATTGCTATAAAAAAAATATTTGTTCATTTTTGAAATTCTATAAAATACTAATTAAAATAAAAGCTTTAATTTTAATATAATAAATAAAGAACATACCTTGCTAGTCTTGGATTCTTAGATATAAATTGGAGTGCATCATTAAATTTAGATAGTTGAATGTGACAAATAACTTTACAACGGAAAGCAGCTTTTTCATCCGGGAAAGTATATAAAACTAAAAAATATTCTATTTTTGAATATGTTATTTCTCAAAAATAGGGCACAGGTTATGTTGATAGTAAATTTCTGAGATTATGTACAATTCGTAAATTCACAAAAACTCACTTTTATTGGCAATTTTTATGGCCCTTTCATATTCTCCATTTTGACCTAATTTATTTAATTCTCCATATAATACAGGAAGATTGTTTTCTTTTGTAGCCATATTGTTCACTTTGCGATCATGTCCAACGTGGAACTAATTTGACTATCGAATGCAGTATAATAACTCTTACAATGATTCTTACAATAAGAGTTATTACTTATAAAATATATCCTTATAAAGTATATATATTTTTCTTGAAAAATTAAATATTATTTAAAATATTTAATAAAAATGTTAATTAAAATAATATAAAAAAAAATACATTGATTTAAATAATTTATTATAATATAATTTAATTTAATATTAAATTTATTTATTTCATAATATTATCTTATTTATTTAACTAACTATTTAAAAAATATTAAAAAATTGAAATATTATTTATTATTATTAAATTATTACATTATTACATTATTATTAAATTTGTATATAATTTAATATTTAATTATATTATAACATTTGCATTATACACACATTGGAATTATAATAAAAAAATATTATTTATAAATAATATAAAAAAATATAATATATAAAATATATATGTATATATTATATATGTATTATATATATATATATATATAATCCAAAAAAAATATCTAAAGTTTTTATTTTAAGTAAATGAAAATTTATTTCTTTTCAACTTATTAAAATAATATTAATAA
>NW_006263353.1:362239-364042 GCF_000469605.1 Apis dorsata | reverse complement strand
TTATATCATTATTAAATTTTTTTATTTAAAAAAATAATTATATTTTTACAATTATAATTTTTGAAAATTAATAATAATTTATAAACATCATCCAGCGATAAAATTGAAATATCCTAATTTTTAATTTTTTAAAAGTAAATTCTGAGTACAAATTAAACTTCAGATTTTAAAAAATAATTTAAGAAATAATTTGTATTTTGTATTTTTTAAAACTTGTTTTAAAAATTTCAATTTGACAAAAAAAAAAAAAACATAAATAGCTTTATTTTATTATAATAATAATGTCTGCGCGAAGAATTTTTGATGATTCAGAAATTAAGACTCAACATTTTGAGAAAACTAATCTAACATCACTTTTTATAATTTTTAATATCACTTTTTATAATTTTGAAAATTCTTAGACTGATTTCACTGAAATTTAAATATAGATTTTTTTTTTAAATAAAAATAAATAATCTGTTAACAAATTTTTTAAATCAAAAATTAAAATTTAAAATTTTATGAAAAAAATCTTATTAGTATAATGTCAACGTTATCGATACAACATAGGATAAGATTGCAATATAGATGAAATAGAAGAATTTTATTTTTATTTTATTATTTCTAGTTTATTATAACCAATCTCAACATTATTTGAATCATAATAAGTTAATGAAGTGTGTTACGGAATATAAATCTATAAAAGCTATAAAATATATAATTTGTAATAAAAGTATAGCTTTTAATTTTTGACAGATTTAATTTTGTATATGTATTGTATTTAAATTATAGCATGCTAGATGGCATAGGAAACATTTTGATCTATTTTCAAGATTGACTCAATCGATATTTTAGAACGTGAAATACAAATATAGTTTAACAAATAAATAATAAAAAAAATTAGACATTAAATAATCATATTAATATTAATTTAATAATTAATAATTTAAATATTTTTTATTAAAAAATTAAAAAATATATATTATGTTATGAATAAACTATTTTCTTTTGATAATTGGATGTTTAAATAAATCTTAATTCTTTTATAGATTTATATTCTGTAACACACTAATTATGATTTAAATAATGTTGGGNTTTTAAATAATATATATATATATATAATTCTTTTTAAATAATTGTTTTGTTTATACTAATAATTGAATTTTTTTAATATATATTTAGAATAGAATTGAATTTTGGTATCTTCTATGTCAATGACACGTTTGAAATAATTTATTTCAGAATAGAATGCGATAGTTCCTAATTTATTTTAATATAGAAGAATTTCGAAATACATTACAAAATAATAGAATTTAAAAGATGATTCAAATCAAAGGTCGATTAAACAAAAAACAAAAAGATAATATTTTGACAGAACAAGATCGTTTAATGAATAGATAGCAAAAATCATCTTGATGAGCAAAATTTCATAGTTGAAGTTAGGTATAATGTTATTTCGTTAAATTATTTCAATAATTTATTGTTGTTTAAAACAAAATAATAATCGCAAATAATTATAGTCCAACGACCGAGATTATATGAAAAAGGGTATAATAGTTACGAATAAATTATATACAAATTTTAATAAGTAGCTATTTAAAGTAACTTTATTTCTTTATTTATTTATACATTTATTTATATATTTATTTATACATTTATTATATATTTATTTATACATTTTTTATTATTTACTTTTTAATACCCAAATTCCGACAAAAAATTAAACGTTAAGTAATTATACATTAATTTATTAATATAATAATTTAAATATTTTTTAATTAAAATAAAAAGTAAATTCAAAGTAAACTTCAAGTAAAATTCAAA
>NW_006263353.1:360981-362216 GCF_000469605.1 Apis dorsata | reverse complement strand
AGTTGTGTATGAATAAATCTTTTTCTTTTTGATAATTGAATATTTAGGCATTTATCATTTCTTTCAATATTTTATATTTTGAAAAACATTGTATTAACTTACTAGATTTTATGTTTACGTTGGCATCAGCTAAAATGATAAATTTAATGTAAAAAACAATATTAAATAATTTATTCAAAGTTTTATGTAATAATTAAAATATATAATATATAAAGAATTGTATTTTTTCATTAATAATTTTTTACTTACAGATAGCCAAACATTCGGCGATTAATTTATTAATTTCATTTTCATCTAAATATAATCCTGCTAATTCTCTGACCACAACGTCGTTTAAGTTTTCATCATCATCATTCTATTGCCAAAAAATAATAATTTTTTTTTATTTTATACATATGTCAAATTCTATTTATATTTAAAAAATTTTATTATTTATACTAACTGCGTTGAATTTTTTCAATAAACATTTAGAATATAGTTGAACTTTCTCATCTTCTACATCAACGATGCCGTCACGAAAATCATTTTCTTTTTCTGAAATTAGAATAAAAAAATTAATCAGAAATATTATAATTTGTATCTCATTTCATTATTTGTAACTCACGTTCATCAATGCCACTGTCTACCCTGCAAACTGATAATGCAGCACGTAGCCCAATTTGTAATTGTTTAAGTGTCTAAAAAAAAGTGTAAAAAAGATGATTAAAATATATATTATGAAAATAGCTTATTCGTTAAATAACGTATTTTAAAAATAATTATTTATTTAATAAATTGATTTTTATTACATATATAATTAATATAATATAATATAATTAATATAATTATTTTTAAAATTTTTTAAACAAATACAAATCTTTTTTTATACAAATATTTATTTTACAAATATTGTTTTATACAATTTGTTTTATACAATTATTTGTTTTAGAACAATACATATATGTATTGTTCTAATTAATTTTTCATTCATCTTAAATATTAATACAATTTTTATATTATCTTTGTATATATATTTATAATGTTATTATATATATGTATATGTATAATCATATAATATTCAATTCAACAAAAACTATCGCTTGATTGAAATTAATAATAATATTCCACTATCTTCTGCTATTACACTTAATTATTTAGAAACAAATATTTTTCAGGAATTTCAAAAAAAAAAATTAATAAAAATATTATATAAAAATTGTAATATTCTATCTATCTTTTCATTATTGATCTTCACG
>NW_006263353.1:358331-360796 GCF_000469605.1 Apis dorsata | reverse complement strand
CAAAAATTTTATTATAAAATAAGTAATTAATAACAAATGATATAAATGAAATATTAATCATTTTAAATACCAAATTTTTCATTTAATAGTGAAAAAATTTCTTTTTTCTTAATCAAAATAGCAAAATATTTTTTCATGATATGTAAAGAAGACATAACATACTAATTTTGAATCTATTTGAAATTTTTTTAATGTTTTACATTATAAAATATATTTGTCATTTAGTCGTTTTAAAATGAAAATTAGCGAATAAATAATTAGGAATAATAATTACCATTATTCTAAATTAATTATTTATTATTTTATAAAATATATTGGATATAGAATAATAATATTATATAAAAAATAAAGTTAATAATATTATATAAGAAATAAAGAGAAAATCATATATAAATCATATTAAATATAAATTTAATATAACAAGTTTATATTAAAAAGAGAATAATTTATTGCAAAAATAGAAATTGCGATAATTGCAAATATTTTTAGACATAAATATAGAAATAAAAGTTAAATAAGAGATGGTAATTATAAATTATGCTGAATAAAATTAAAATAAAATTAAAAATATTTAATTAGGATTACCAATGCACCAACGCAAACACAAATAGCAGAAATAATCACGATCGTTTTCATTTTTTTTTTTAAGATATATCGATTTCAAATAAACAAGATTCAAATATTTTTGAAATATATCTAAGGAAAACTGAACAAATATCGAATGCACGAGGTCTTTTTATACTCTAATTTTTACCTTTATATTTCTTCTTCTTATATTTCTATTTTTTTCTCTCTTTCGTGTGATTATTATATGATATTGCATATTTTTATTGACGAAAATCCATTTATATTTCCCAAGTATATATCAAATTATTATGAATTATATAAAAATATCTGAAGATTAAAAATAAATGTTGACTAAAGCGAAAAAAAATATTCAATTAACCTTTTTTTTTATTTGCGGAATATAAAGAGTAAAACGATTATTAAAATAAAGGATACAATTTTTTTTAAATGATGTAATTTGTTTCTTTTTTTCTTTTTCTTTCCAAATTAGTTTTCTATTTAGAATTTAAAATTTTTTTAGAATAATTAAATTAATTATATTTACTATAATATATATAAAATAATTTATATATAATATATATAAAAATAATATTTACTAATGATTAATTTTTTGCTTTTAGTAAAATTTTTCACAAGTATGCAGATTATAATATAGATAATTTTAAACGGACATCGATATCTGATTAAATTAAAATTTAAGAAAGATTCTAAATTTTAATTTCGAATATTTCGAAATATAATAAATTATAAAATAAATTTTCATAAAATGCAAAAACCACAATCTAATAATAGCAACAATTTTTTAAAAATACCTCTATAAATTAAGATAACATCTGGGAGAATATTATTTAAATTCTTATTTTGTACACATATCTGAAAATGATTAAAATCCATTAATTGGTTTATCAACGATTGTTCTTGTTCTTTTATTTACACCGAATATCATTTTACAGTTTTCATTATGCAGTATGGATTTGATTATCTTTTTATATAACAATTTATAAATTGCAATTTATTTAAGATATATGTACATATATAAAATTAAAACATTCATTCAATTTATCTAATTTGTCTTAATTACTTAATTTTATAACAATTTCATTATTCTTCTTCAACTAATTACGAATAAGTGAATAATCTGCTACAACTTATGTAATTATCTCGATTCGAAAATCATCAGTAGCAAATGCAAAAAAAGATGCAAATTCTAAAAATTTTGAAACTTTAATGATATATAGATATGTATTAAATTAAATTATTTCTTTTTTTTATCTAAATTCATTTTAAGGAACAAAATTAATTTATACTATATTCAGTTAATTTTCTATTTTATCTTATAACTTGTAAAAGATAGAGAAAAAATACAAATTTTTTTCTAATGAAGATTCTTATTTGATAAAAAATTAACAAATTGTGTATGTAATTAAAAAAATATTATAAATAGAAAAAAGAGTTATACTTTATTTTTCTATATGAAATTGATAATTTCATTAATTATAATAGTATAAAGAAACAAACATTTTTTTTTTATTATAAATAATATTTCGTTTTATTGCGTATTATTTTGTTCCGCAACAATATGAGAAAATAAATTTTATTTGTATTTATTTTATGTACGGCGCAATAAAAGATTTTCATCATGCGAACATATAATACAAGAAAAAAAAATGCATTTATAAAAAAATCATATCATGAATTTCATTTTCATATTTAAGGAGGAAATAAACGAATGATTGCTTCCTGCAAAAAATATGGGAGGGATTTAATTAATGAAGATTTGTTGATGGTAAAAAATATTAAATTCCTCCAAATCGTATTAATTCGTCTATTGTAAATCTAATTTATATATATGTTTGTTGATTTTATAATAAAGATATAAATAATTGATCTAAATTCAG
>NW_006263353.1:352231-358143 GCF_000469605.1 Apis dorsata | reverse complement strand
CAGATATTATTCGTTTATTCATTATAATTTATTATAATTTATTTAATTATAAATAATAATAATAATAATGAAACACCAATTAATGTAAAAGAAAGAAAAATAATTACAAGAATTTATTACAAATATGATTATTGAATCTCAAATCGAATTTTATTTTCAAATAGAATTTGATGTCATCACTGAATTACATTAGGATTTCTGGTATTAGTTAAACAACATTTTGTGGAATTTGTAAATGATATATATTTATATATATTTTATATATATTTATATATATTTTAATGATATATATTTATATTATATATCAGAAAAATTAATTAGAAGAACTTTTGAAAATAATATAAGAATATCAGAACAGAGAAATATTATGATTTTAGATTATAAAACAAATATTATGAATCTATAGAATATATAAATTTTGGAAATCTCTAATTGTATAAATATTATCTAATTATAGTTTATAGTAAATATTATCTAATTAGATAATAATAATTATCTAATTATATATAATATAATCTAATTATATAAATAAAATACATATGGTTTATATAATATTCTTGATTTCAAATAAAATAAGTTAATTTTACAAATGTTTAAACTAAGTACAAGTTGATAATTCGATTTCAATTTTTTTATTTCAATAACTTGGTATTTTTTTTAGATAAGAATTATTGATATATGTTTTATTAATATCTTTTCTCAAATATAAATTATTTTTTAATTATTAAAATAAATTGTAAATATAAATTGAAGAATCAAGAGAAAAATAGTATAAGTGCATTACTTATTAGGATTTAATGAATATATTTTTCATGTTAAGTGATATTATTTTATTTTCTTAATAAAATTTATTTTAGTATTGTGATCAAAAATTAGGTAGGAATATCGTAATCATAATAATAAATTATAATAATATATAATAAAAACTAATACAAAAGCATTTGATCGATTTTTGTTAGAATTCTTAAATAATATTCTTAGATAATAGATAATTTCTATAATTTATAATGATAAGTTTACCAATCTAAATCCTAAGAAATAATAAATTTTTTAAATTTTATATTTCATCAATGATTCTTTTTGCAATTAAAACTGCAGTTTTCATCTTATTATTACTATTATATTTTGGTAATTTTTATAAACAATAGAATAATTTATTTCAGAATAGAATTGGATAGTTCTTAATTTTAATAGAAATATTTCGAAATCGATTACAAAGTAAAAGAATTTCAAAATAGATAATTACGTATCAGATTAACTGATAAGAATAAACAATTTGGAAAAACAGAAAAGAAACATAATACATAATATTTGGATAGGTAATAAAAAATTTATACATTAAGTAATCGTATATTAATTTATTAATATAATTATTTAAATATTTTCAAAGTTAAAAGTATAATCAAAGTAAAAAAATTTATTGTGTTATATATAAATCTTTTTTTCTTTTAATAATTGAACAAATTTAGAGATTTAATATTTCCTTCATTGTTTTATATTTCTCAAAACACTTCATTAATTTACTAAATTTTAGATGTATGTTGGCATCAGCTGTAATAATATATGTTAATATAATAAACAGTAAATAATAAATAAATAACCAATAAATAATAAATAATATATAAATAATAAATAATAAATATAATAAATAATAATAATAAATTAATATAGTAAATAATTTAATCAAAATAATAATTAAAATACATAATATATAAGAGAATTATATTTTTTCATTAAAAATTTTTTACTTACAAACAGATGAACATTCGGCGATTAATTGATTAATATCATTTTCGTCTAAATATATAGTCGTTACTTCTCGAACTACATTTTCATTAAAATTTCCGTCTTCGTCAATCTGTTGGAAAAAAATGATAATTTTTTTTTCTTATTTTATACATAGGTAAAATATTTAAGTGATTTTGTTATTTATACTAACAGCGTTGAATTTTTTTATTATGCATTCACAGTAAAGTTGAGATTTCTCATCTTCTACATCAAAGTTGATTCCATTAACTTCATCTGCTTTTTCTGAATTTTGAAATTAAAGAAATTAATAATAATATACATATATATATATTGGGTAATCAAGAATATTATTTTTTACAATTTTTCTTGCTATTTGCAACTTACGTTCATCAATGCCAGATTCTGCCTTGCAAGTTTGTTGCACATCAAGTAATGAGGTTTTCAATTCTTCAAGTGTCTGAAAAAAACATTAAAATATATTATGAGTAGTTTTATATATTAATTAAATAAAATATTTTAAAAATAATTATTTTTTTTTATTAAATTAATTCTTATTATATATATTATTTTATTATATAATTATTTTTAAAATACTATATACATATGTGTATTATTTTAAAAATCTTCTATTCATCCTAAATATTAATAAAATTTTTGGTAGTAGTCTTTATATATCTTTATATATAATATCGTAATGATATAGTGTAATGAGCTCGAAAATTATTAACTCCAATTCTAGCTCCTGTTCCTGTAGATATAGTAATAATAAAATTAATTTATTACAAATGTTGCTATTAACAAAGTTCTAAACGATCAAGAGCAATATGCCAATGAAGATTTACGTTCATTACTAAATTCACAATACTCTAAATTTTTATTCATTCATTCACAAAGTTTCAGAAAGTTCGATGCTTAAAAAAGTTCTTATGTTGAACAAATTCTAATTTAAAATTCTGAGATTAAGAAAATTCTGATTCTGAAAAAATTCTACCAAAAACGTTGTAAAACCCCTTGTATCTCATGAGATCGAAAATCTTGATGGGATACACAAGCAGCCAACAATATTCAGTAGATCAATCCTCTGACTGAACGCCCATCCTCAAAAATTCCCAGAAAAGAATAGAATAGAATAATAGGACATAGGTCCATAGAATCTGCTCTAAAAAAACTGATCCATGAATATCTATAACAAGTCTTCTTAAACAGGATAATGTTAAAATTAGTATGGCTGGAAAATATCTCAAATCCTGAGATCATGATTACACTCCAATTATGCCAAACATGTATTTTTAACAAATATATAATTTCAAAGATTTTTTTCTCTCAAAAACGTATTGTCTTAGCAAAACGTATTTCTTCAATGTCTCAACAAACACTATCACTCGATTTAAATAACAAATAATGTTATTATTCTATATTATTTGCTATAATATCATTATATTTAATTATTTAGAAACAGCTATCTTTGAGAAATTTAAAAATAATATTTAATGGAAATAATTAAAAATTATCTTCATTTTCGATTTTCAGAAAATAAAATAGAAAGCAAACAACACAATCGTAAAAATTTATAATGATTAAAAATTTTATATATTTATAAATAATCCAAATTTAAAAAGATCAAAAATAAATTCAATTCAATTCAATACAAGAATTTTATAGAAAAAATAATAAGTAGCAAATGATAAATATAAATCACTTCAGATATGGAATTTTTCATTTTATAGTGGAAAAAATTCTTTTTTAGTTATTAATTAATCATAGTTATTAATTAATCATAATTAATCATATAGAAAAATATTTTTATTATTTTTAAAAGAACACATTATTAAATGTTACACTAA
This sequence comes from Apis dorsata, assembly GCF_000469605.1. Lineage (NCBI taxonomy): Eukaryota > Metazoa > Arthropoda > Insecta > Hymenoptera > Apidae > Apis > Apis dorsata. The sequence goes on along the minus strand of NW_006263353.1, from coordinate 354,550 downwards.
TATTACACTAATATTAAATGTGTTTGAAACCAATGTTTTACCGGAAATATATTTAATAATTTTAAGATTAATTAAAATTACTAGATAATTAATTAGAGATAACAATTACATAACAATTACTAGAAATAACAATTACATTTTATATCTTTTTTAATTATACGTGAATAATTATTTATCATTTTAGAACTGATGTAAGGATTTATAATATTAACAGAAAATGTCATTAAATAAAAATTCAAATTTATTATTAAAAAGAAAATAAACTATTGCAAAGATATAAGTTGTGACAATTACGATATTTTTAAAATCATATAAAAATATAAAAATAAAATTTAAAATTTAAATAAAGATGCTAAATATAAACTATGTTAAATATGAATAAAGTTGAACATATTTGAACATTTACCATTGCACTAACGCAAATGCAAAATGCAAAAATAACCACGATAGTTTTCATTTTTTTTTAAATATATCGATTTTAAATAAATAAGATTCGAATGCTTGAAATACATTCAACAACAACTGAACAAATATCGAATGTGCGACGTCTTTTTATAGTATAATTATTAGTACTATTAATTATTAGCATAATTATCATTATCATTCTCAGAACTTCTTTCTCTCGATTATTAGAAGCAATGATATTGCATATATGTTTAATAACAAGAACTTATTAATATTTCATATTATAATATCGATTTATATATCGAATTATTAAATTAAAAAATAATATAAAAATATTTAAAGATTAAAAGTGAATGCATACTAAAACAAAAAGAAATATTCAATTAATTAATTTCTTTTTCTTATCTCTGAAATATAAAGGGTAAAACGATTACAAGAATAATAAATGCATAATTAGCATTAATAAATGCATAATTTCATTTAAACAATTATTTATTTTCTTTCTTTTTCCGTTTTTTTTTAAATGTAGTTTTATTAATAATATTTTACAAAAAAAATATTTAAAAAATCTTATTTATAATGAATTAATGTTATTATGAATAATTTTTTTGTTTTTAGTAAATCTTTATAAATATATGAACAATAATATAATTTAAAGTCGATAATTGATTTGAATTTGAAATTTAAAGAAGATCTTAAATTTTAATTTCGAATAATTCGAAATATTAAATAAATTTTCATAAAATGCAAAAATCTCAATATAATAATAGCAATTTTTTTACAAATATTTTTATAAATTAAAATTATATATGAAGAATATTAAATTTATTATAATTATAATTTAAATTATTATTTAATTTATATTTAAATTATTATTTTTATTTTCTATACTTTATATATCTAAAAATGATTAAAATCCATGAATACATTGATTGGTTTATCAACGACTTTTTATTTATTTTTTTTTTTTTTACATGATTTTGCAATTCATTTATGCAGTATAGATTTGATCATTTTTTTATATAATAATTTATAAATTGCAATTCACTTAAGATATATATATATATAAAACTAAAATACTCATTCAATTTATTTCTTAGTTTCTTAGTTTTTAATTTGATTTAATTTTATAACATTATTCTTCTTCAACTAATTACGAATGAGTGAATAATTTGTTACAACTTATCTAATTATCTCGATTCGAAAATCGTTAGTAATAAATGCAAGATAAGACGCAAATTCTAAAAATTTTGAAACTTTAATGATATATAGATATATATTAAATTAAATTATTTCTTTTTTTTATCTAAATTCATTTTAAGGAACAAAATTGATTTATATTCAGTTAATTTTCGATTTTGTCTTATAACTTGTAAAAGGTAGAGAAAAAAATAAAAATTTTTATTTTTATTTGATAAAAAATTGACAAATTGTATTGTGATTAGGAAAATATTATAAATAAAAAAAGAGTTATACTTTATTTTTTTATATGAAATCGATAATTTCATTAATTATAATAGTATTATTAGAATTATAAGGATTATAAAGAAACAAACATTTTTTTTTATTATAAATAATATTTCGTTTTATTGCGTATTATTTTGTTCTGCAACAATATGAGAAAATGAATCTTATTGTATTTATTTTATGTACGGCGCAATAAAAGATTTTCATCATGCGAATATATAATAAGAAAAAAAATGCATTTATAAAAAAATTATATCATGAATTTCATTTTCATATTTAAGGAGAAAATAAACGAATGATTGTTTCCTGCAAAACATATGAAAGGGATTTGATTAATGAAGATTTATTAACGATAAAAAATATTAAATTTCTTGCATCTATTGTAAATCTAGTTTATATATATGTTTGTTGATTTTATAATAAAAATATAAATAATTGATCTAAATT
>NW_006263353.1:350749-351850 GCF_000469605.1 Apis dorsata | reverse complement strand
AATATTATGAATCTATATAATATATAATTTTATATATATAAATTTATAAATATATAAATATATAAATATAATAAATTTTGGAAATCTCTAATTGTATAAATATTATAGTTTATAGTAAATATTATTTAATTAGATAATAATAATTATCTAATTACATATATAATATAATCTAATTATATAAATAAAATGCATATGGTTTATATAATATTCTTGATTTCAAATAAAATAAACTAATTTTACAAATATTTAAACTAAGTATACAAGTTGATAAATTCGATTTTAATTTTTTTATTTAGATAACTTGATATTCATTTTGGATATGAATTATTAATATATAATATTTTTTCAGAAATATACAAATTATTTTTTAATCAATAAATGAATTATAAATATACATTGAAGAATCAAGAGAAAAATATAAAATAGTATAAGAGCAATACTTATTAAGAACTAATTAATATATATTTGATATTAAATAATACCAATTTATTTTCTTATAAAGTCTAATTTAGAATTGTGAATTTTGTGTTAGAATTCAGAAATCAGATAGGAATTTATTATAATCACAATAAATAAAACAATACACTGAAAACCAATATAAAAGCATTTCATCGATTTTCTTAGATTCCTTAGATAATATAATTTTTATTATTTATAATGATAAGTTTACCAATCTAAATTCGAAGAAATACTAAATCTACTTTATACTTCATCAATAATTTCTGTTATAATTAAATTTTCAACATTTTATTATTATATATTTTAATAATTTTTATTTAATAATAGAATTTTAATAAATAGTAGAATAATTTATTTCAGACAAGAATTCGATAGTTCCCAATTTTAACATAGTAGAATTTCGAAATTGATTACGAAGTAAAAGGATTTGGAAGTAGATAATTATGTATCAGATCAATCAATTTATAAAAATAAAAAATTTGGAAAAATGCAGACATAATTCGAAACATAAATATGGAATACGGAACATAATTCATTGGATAGGTAATCAAAAATTTAGACGCTAAGTAATTATACATTAATTTATTAATATAATTTTTTAAACATTTTTTAATTAAAATAAAAAGTAAGTTTAAAGTAAAC
>NW_006263353.1:349895-350696 GCF_000469605.1 Apis dorsata | reverse complement strand
AGTTGTGTATGAATAAATCTTTTTCTTTTTGATAATTGAATATTTAGGCATTTATCATTTCTTCCAATGTTTTATATTTTGCAAAACATTGTAATAATTTACTAGATTTTATGTTTATGTTGGCATCAGCTAAAATGATAAATGATTAATGTAAAAAACAATATTAAATAATAATTTATTCAAAGTTTTATGTAATAATTAAAATATATAATATATAAAGAATTGTATTTTTTCATTAATAATTTTTTACTCACAGATAACCGAACATTCGGCGATTAATTTATTAATTTCATTTTCATCTAAATATAATCCTGCTAATTCTCTGACCACAACTTCGTTTAAGTTTCCATCATCATCATACTATTGCCAACAAATAATAATTTTTTTTTATTTTATACATATGTCAAATTCTATTTATATTTAAAAAATTTTATTATTTATACTAACTGCGTTGAATTTGTTCAATAAACATTTAGAAAATAGTTGAACTTTCTCATTTTCTAAATCAATGATGCCGGCACGAAAATCATTTTCTTTTTCTGAAATTAGAATAAAAAAATTAATCAAAAATATTACGATTTGTATCTTATTTCATTATTTGCAACTCACGTTCATCAATGCCACTGTCTATCCTGCAAACTGGTAGCGTAGCACGTATCCCAATTTGTAATTCTTCAAGTGTCTAAAAAAAATGATTAAAATATATATTATGAAAATAGCTTACATTAGTTAAATAACGTATTTTAAAAATAATTATTTATTTAATAAATTGATTTTTATTAAATATATAATTATTTTTAA
>NW_006263353.1:348973-349254 GCF_000469605.1 Apis dorsata | reverse complement strand
TAAATATTAATACAATTTTTATATTATTTTATTTTATTTTATTTTTATATTATCTTTGTATATATATTTATAATGTTATTATATATATATATATGTATAATCATATAATATTCAATTCAACAAAGACGATCGCTTGATTGAAATTAATAATAATATTCCACTATCTTCTGTTATTACTTAATTATTTAGAAACAAATATCTTTCAGAAATTTCTAAAAAAAAATTGATAGAAATGTTATATAAAAATTATAATATTCTAATTTTTATTATTGATCTTCACA
>NW_006263353.1:347602-348784 GCF_000469605.1 Apis dorsata | reverse complement strand
CAAAAATTTTATTATAAAATAAGTAATTAATAACAAATGATATAAATGAAATATTAATCATTTCAGATACCAAATTTTTCATTTAATAGTGAAAAAACTTCTTTTTTCTTAATCAAAATAGCAAAATATTTTTTCATGATATGTAAAGAAGACATAACTAATTTTGAATCTATTTGAAATTGTTTTAATGTTTTACATTATAAAATATTTGTCATTTAATCATTTTAAAATGAAAATTACCGAGTAAATAATTAGGAATAATAATTATCATTATTCTAAATTAATTATTTCTTATTTTACAAAATATATCGGACATAGAATAGTTAATAATATTATATAAGAATTAAAGGAAAAATAATATCATTAAATAAATAAATGAATTATAAATTTAATGTAACAAGTTTATATTAAAAAGAGAATAATTTATTGCAAAAATAGAAATTGCGATAATTGCAAAATTATTTTGCATATTATATATATATATTTTGTATATTTTTAGATATAAATATAGAAATAAAATTTAAATAAGAGATAGTAATTATAAATTATGCTGAATAAAATTAAAATAAAATTAAAAATATTTGAAGAGTTACCAATGCACCAACGCAAACACAAATAGCAGAAATAATCACGATCGTTTTCATTTTTATTTTAAGATATATCGATTTCAAATAAACAAGATACGACTGCACTTGAAATATATTCAACGATAACTAAACAAACATCGAATGTCGACGTCTTTATATACTATAATTGTTACCTTCATTAATTCTATCTCAGAATTTCTCTCTCCTTTTATTACAGTAAATGATATTGCAAATAATTTTATTAACGAAAACTCATGAATAGTTCTTAAATACATATCAGATTATGATATAATACACATTAATTATATAAAAAGATTTAAAGATTAGAATTAAATTAGAAAATTAAAAAAGAATTAAAGATTAAAACTAAATTAGAAAATTAAAAAAGAATTAGAATAAGAAAAAATTAGAAAAAAAATATTTAAATAACTAATTTTCATATTTCTTCTTTAATTATCTAATTCTTAATAATCTAATTCTTATTTCTTGAATATATAGAGTGTATATAAACGATTACTAGAATGATGAAAGTTAATATAATTTCATTTAAATGATTATTTGCTTCCTTTTTTCGTTTCTTTCTAAATTTATTAAC
>NW_006263353.1:346796-347034 GCF_000469605.1 Apis dorsata | reverse complement strand
ATATTATATATATCTAATTTGTCTTAACTACTTAATTTCGTATTATTATTCTCGTTCAATTTATTATGAATGAGTAAATAATCTGCCATAATCCATATAACAGCTCCGATTCGAAAATAATTCGTTAATAACAGACGGAGTATCAAAAAAAGATTTCTAATCTGTATTTTAAAAATTTTGAAATTTTAACAATATATATAATACATATGTAAATTATATATATAATATAATTTTTTGT
>NW_006263353.1:341493-346630 GCF_000469605.1 Apis dorsata | reverse complement strand
TAATATTTATATAATTAGAAAATAGTTATAAATGTATTTATATATATTTATTAACATAAAATTATTATTTTTATTAAATACATTTTTTCATAAATCTTCATTAATTTCCATAATAAAATATCGTATTATGAATATAGAGAAAAAACTATTTTTTTTTATTGCAAATTTTGTTTTATTTTGCTTTTTTATATTTTGTCCTACAACAATCGAGAAGAATTTCTGAATTTTATTGTATTTATTTCAATATGTTATAATAGAAAATTTCCACATATATATCTGATTTGAATGTATTATATAACACGAGAAAATTCGTATGTTCATCAATAAATCATTATAAATTTCATTTTTGTATCTAACGGTATAATAGAATGATTATCTTGTTAAAATCTTGTAATTTTATCTAACGATGAAATAAATGAATGATTACAAATTGTCTTCGTTAATAGTGTTAGAGATTTTTGTTTAAGATATGTTAATAATAAAAAATTTAATCATGTTTTATAATATTTGATTTATATCATTTTTATTACATTTATATATTGATTTATTTATATAAAAATAAAAATGATGATAAATCCAATAAATATTATATATATATATATATATATATATATATATTATTATTATTATATATTTATTATTATTATAAGATTATCACTAAATAGAGAACAATAACAATAACATTAACAATAACAATAACATTAACATTAACAATAACAATAACAATAACAATAACAATAACAATAGCAATAGCAATAAAAATAACAATAGCAATAACAATAACAATAACAATAATAACAATAATAATAATAATAATGAATATTAGTTACTATAAAGAGAGTTACATATTATAATATAATAAAGAATATGATTATTAAATCGCATAATAGCATTTGATTTTCATATAATAAAGAATATGATTATTAAATCGCAAAATAACATTTGATTTTCAATAAAAATTTATGTTAGAATTAATATTAGAAATTTTTATATTTTATAGATCACATTTTACAAAATTTATGAAAACTATTAAATGGCCATCTATACATGAAGAACTTTTGGAAATGATATAAAAATGAATGATATATATTAAAAGAAATTATATTATAAACAAATATTTTATATGTATAATAAAAAAATTCTTTCTTTAAAATTTATGAGATACATAATTTTTGGAAAATTACATTCAATTTTATAAGCCGCATAATATTCTTAATTTCTAAATAATGAAATAATCCCGCAAACTATCAAATTCAATTCCAACTATTTACATTTTTTTAAAAATTTTATATTTTTTTTACTTTTTTATGCATGAAAAATATGTTTTTTAAATAACAAATATATGCATAAATACAAATATAAATTATTTTTTTATTATTAAAATAAATGAATTTTTATAAATATAAATTATACATAAACAAAGAAAAAGAAAACAACGTTTAAGCCTTACTTAATTTAAGAAATGTTTGAAAAATTAATTTTTTTTTAATTTAAATGATTAAATTAAATTAAAAAAATTGTGCAAACTGTTAAATCAAATTTCAATTTTTAAAATTTTTTTTATAATTTTTTTTCTTTTATAAGTATAATTATGTTTTATTAATATCTTTTGCTAGAAATAATAGATAGATGTATTAATTAGAAATTATTTTTTAATTAATCAAATAAAAAATATTATTAAAATAAATGAATTTTTATAAATATGAATTATACATAAACAAAGAAAAAGAAAACAACATTTAAGTCTCACTTAATTTATAATAAGAAGAAACTAATTACGTTTTTGTCATTAAATGTTATTAATTAATTAATTTTCTTATAAAATTTATTTAACATTTAAATATAAATCAGAAATCAGACGTGAATATTATAATCATAATAAACGATAATAATAAAGAGTAAAAACAATATAAACGATTGGTTTCATCAATATTTGACCAATTTTCCTAGAACCAAAAAGATAATTTCTATAATCTACAATAATAACAAAATCAATCTTATTTAAGTGTTTTGAAATGATAATTTAAGTGATTTGAATGATCTATTTTGTACTTTATTAATAATTCGTATTGCGACTAAAATTGCAATCTAAATATTTAATTTAAAATCTTATATATTTTGATAATTTTTATAAATAACAAAATAATTTATTTTAGCATAAAATTCGATATTTTAGAATAAAATAGTTCTCAATTATAATGTAATGTATATAAAAACAAAAGAATTTCGAATTTATTAATTATTAATCATTAATTATTAAATATTAATTATTAATTTATTAATTACGAAGTAAAAAAAATTTGATAGTAAATAATTACGTACTATATCAAGTGACTAATAAGAATATAAAAATTTAGGAAAACGGAGAAACATAATTCAATAACTAAAAACTTAAATATGTTAAATAACCATATTCCAATTTATTAATTAAAGTATTCAAATATTTTTTTAATTAAATAAAATACATTAAATCAATTAAAATAGAAAATAAGTAGATCATATTCTGAATAATCCTCTTTTTGAAAGTTGAATATTTAGGAATTTAGTACAGCATTTATTGTTTTATATTTCGCAAAACACTGTAATATCTTACTAATTTTTACACGTACATTGGTATCAGCTGTAATGTAAAAAAAACAAAAATAAATAATTTATTCAAACTTTTATATAATAATTAAAATATATAATATAAAAGAATTTTATTTTTTCATTAATAATTTTTTACTTACAGATAGGTGAACATTCGGTGATTAATTGATTAACTTCATCCTCATTTAAAACTGCTCCTACAACATCTCTGGTATCTTTTTCCTTAAAATTTCCATTCTCGTCAACCTGTTGCAAAAAGGACAATAATTTTTTTATATTTCTATGTATATATATATATGTACAATTCTATTTAAGTAATAATACTATTTATACTAACAATATTAAATTTTTTCATCGTACATTCAACGAATAATAAAACATTTTCGTCATCTATATTGATCTTGCCATCATTAACATCATCTATTATTTCTAAAATTCGAATAAAAATATTAATCAGAAATATTATTATTTATATATTTTGTTTTCAAGTTATTATATATATGCAATTTATTATTATATATATGCAACTTACGTTGATCATTACCAACTTCTGCCTTGCAAATTGGCTGCAGAATACGTAGCTCGGATTTTAATTCTTCATGTGTCTAAAAAAGACATTAAAATTTATTATGAAAATAATAAATAGATTTATCTATAAATTAAATAGAAATATATAAGTATTTATATATAAATTAAATAGAATATTTTTAAAATAATTATTTATTTATTAAATTAATTATAAATTAATTATAAAATAATAAATTAATATAAATTATTATATAATATTAATATTATAAAATATTATTATATATAAAATTATTAATATAAATTATTAATATAAATTAATTTTATTTATTTATTAAACATAAATTTATTTTTAATATATATTCTTTTATCTTCCATTTATTTTAAATATTAATAATGTTTTTGGTAATAGTATCTTTATTTATAGTATCATAACATAATCAAAATAATGAATTTTAAAACTATCGTTCAATTCAGGTTAAAAATAATATTCCACCATTTGTGTCATTACATTTAATTATTCAAAAATAGACATCTCTTAAGGATTCTAAAAAAAGATTTTTAATCGAAATAGAAAAATTATTACATCTCAATTTTTATTATCAAAATAAAGTAATCGTAAAAATACAACGATCGTAAAATTGATAAAGATTAATATATTTATGAATAAATATAGAGGTCCAAAATAAATCTAACATAAGAATTTTATTGTAAAAAAAAGTAATAAATAACAAATGACAATATAAATCGTTTCAAATATCAAATTATTCATTTTATGTTACAAAAGATTTTTTTTTGATTGATCGTAATAGGAAAATACTTTGATAAAGAAGACACAATATTGACAAATTAATATTGAATGTTTGAAACCAATGTTTGAAACCAATGTTTTTATTACAAATATTTATCATTTTGTCATTTTAAAATTATTTAATATTATGGAATAATTAAAATTCCTAATTAATTATGTCTCATTTCGAAAATAAGCAAATTCGAATGTGAAAGATTTACTAATATTATACTTTAAAAAGTAACGAAAAAGTAGCATCATTAAATAAAAATTAAATATAATAAATTTATATTAAAGGGAAAATAATCTATTGTAAAGATATAAGTTGTGACAATTGAAAATATTTTTAAACACATAAATATTAAAATAAAAAAAAATTTAATAAAATTTAATGAATTAAAGAAAAAGTTAAAATTTAAGTCAAAATGTCAAAATACTAATTATATTAAATGTGGATAAAATTAAAAATATTTGAAGGGTTACCAATGCACCAACGCAAATACAAATAGCAGAAATAATCACGATTGTTTTCATTTTTTTTTTAGATGTGATTTAAAATAAAGACACAGACTCCAACGTACTTGAAATACATCCAACGAGAACTAAACAAATATCGAATATCGACGTCTTTATATACTATAATTGTTACCTTCATTAATTCTATCTCAGAATTTCTTTCTCTTTTTATTGCAATAATTAATATTGCAAATAAGTTTATTAACGAAAACTCATGAATAGTTCTCAAATATGTATCAGATTGTAAAATACAATACAGATCAATTATATAAAAAGATTTAAGATAACGATTAAAACTAAATTAAAGCGAAAAGAAATATTTAAATTAAATATTAAATATTTAAATATTTAAATTAATTTTATTTTTATTTCTATATATAGGGTGTATATAAACGAACGAATTACTAGAATGATGAAAGTTAATATAATTTCATTTAAATGATCATTTGCTTCCTTTTTTCGTTTCTTTCTAAATTTATTAATNATATTATATATATCTAATTTGTCTTAACTACTTAATTTCGTATTATTATTCTCGTTCAATTTACTATGAATGAGTAAATAATCTACCATAATCCATATAACAGCTTCGATTCGAAAATCGTTAATAACAGACGGAGATCAAAAAAAGATTTCTAATCTGTATTTTAAAAATTTTGAAATTTTAGCAATATATATAATACATATGTAAATTATGTATATAATATAATTTTTTAC
>NW_006263353.1:341270-341428 GCF_000469605.1 Apis dorsata | reverse complement strand
TTTCCCTAATTTATTCTAAGGATCGAAATTGATTCATGATTCAAAATTCGATTAATTTTAATTTTATGTTGTAACTCGTAAAAAATAAAGAAAAAGTTTTCAAATAAAAATTATTTCTTTTAATGAGGGAACTATTAATAGGTAAATGATTGTCCGAT
>NW_006263353.1:333278-341263 GCF_000469605.1 Apis dorsata | reverse complement strand
TAATATTTATATAATTAGAAAATAGTTATAAATGTATTTATATATATTTATTAACATAAAATTTTACAGACATTTATTAAATATATTTTACATAAAATACATACAATACATAAAATTTTACAGACTTTTATTAAATACATTTTTTCACAAATCTTCGTCGATAATTTCCATAATGAAATGAAATATTATTATTATGAATATAAAGAAATAACTATTTTTTTTATTGCAAATACAAGTTTTATTCTATTGTTTTTTTGTCCCACATTAATTTTATCCCACAATAATCTGGAAGAACTTATAATTTTCATTGCATTTATTTCAATATACTGTAACAGAAAATTTTCATACACACATATATTCGATTTGAATTTATTTCAATTATTTGCATTTATTTCAATATGTAATAGAAAATTTCCATATATACATCCATCCATTTGAATATGTTATACAAGATGAGAAAAATCATGTGTTCATAAATAAATCATATTATGAATTTTATTTTTTCATCTAACAATGGAATAATAGAATAATTACTTCTTACTTCTGAGAAATATGAAATTTATTACACTAATGACGGAATGAATGATTATAAATCAGTGTAGTGTTAGATGATTATAATGTATATATATAATATAATATAATATATATAATAATAATATTGTGATTATAAATCAATGGTTTATTTTTTTTAAGATTTGTTAATAATAAAGAATTTGTTTTTTTTTAATAATATTTATAATTTATATCAAAAATATTTGTTTATTTAAGATTATTCTAGTTGTAAAAAAATTAATAATAATAATAATAAGATATTAATTAATGTAAAAAGAAATGAAATTATAAAATTTAAGTCTTATTTAATTGATAATAAAAAGGAATTAATTACGTCTATGTTATTATAGTATAATTCATTTTCTTATAAAATTTATTTAAAATTTAAATATAATTAAAAATCAAGCACAAATATTATAATAGACATAATAATAATACACATATGATATAATAATAATAAAAACCAATATAAATTTGATATTCTTAATGCACCTAGAGTCGAAAACATAATTTCGATAATTTATAATAATAATTTTATCAATCTTATTTAAGTTTAAGTTTCTTAAAATGATAAATCTATCTTATACTTTATCAATAATTTATTTTACAATTAAAATTACAACTTTAATCTAAAATATTATGTATCTTCTATAATTTTTATAAATAACCGAATAATTTATTTTAGAATAAATTAAAAATAAATAAAGTAATAAAAAAATATTTTAGAAAATAAATTAAAAAATATTTTAGAAAAAAGAATAGTTTCCAATTTTAATATAGGAAAATTTTAAAATAAATTACAAAATAAAAAAATTTGATAGTATAATTAGCATATCAGACCACTAATAAAAATATAAAAATTTGGAAAAACGAGGAAGTAATTCAATAAATCGAAAATTAAAAATTTAAATACGTTAAATAATCATACATTAATTTATTAATAATTGATAATAATATTGATTTATTAATAAAACTTTTCAAATATATTTTAATTAATTAAAATAAATAAAATAATCAATTAAAATAGAAAGTAAATATACTATATACTGAACAAATCTCTTGCTCTTGATAGTTAAACATTTAGGAATTTAGTATATTATTTATTGTTATATATTTCGCAAAACATTGTAATATCTTACTAATTTTTATACGTACATTAGTATCAGCTGTAATGTAAAAAAACAATAATAAATAATTTATTCAAAGTTTCATGTAATAATTAAAATACATAATATATTATAAAAGAATTTTATTTTTTCATTAATAATTTTTTACTTACAGATAGGTGAACATTCTGTGATTAATTGATTAACTTCATCCTCATTTAAAACTGCTCCCCCAATATCTCTGGTATCTTTTTCCTTAAAATTTCCATTCTCGTCAACCTGTTGCAAAAAGGACAATAATTTTTTTATTTATTAATTTATTTTCTATGTGTACATATGTACAATTTTATTTAAGTAATAATATTATTATACTAACAATATTAAATTTTTTCATCATACATTCAACATATGATTGAACATTTTCATCATCTAAATTAATGTTGCCACTATAAATGTCATCTATTATTTCTGAAATTCGAATAAAAAAATTAATTAGAAATATTATTATTTATATATTTTGTTTCCATTATATGCAACTTACGTTGACTAGCGCCACTTTCTGCCATGCAAATTGGCTGTAGAGTACGTAATCCAGTTTTTAATTCCTCATCTGTCTAAAAAAGATATTAAAATCTATTATAAACTTTATGTATGAGTTAAATAAAATATTTTTAAAATAATAATTTATTTATTAAAATAATTTTTATTAAACTTATAATTATTCCTAAAATTCTTAATATCTATTCTTATATATATATATTTAAAGATCTTCCATATAAATATATCCATATAAATATAATCTTAAATATTAACAAAATTAATAATATCTATAATTGCTAATAAGTTAATAGTTAATAGTATCTGTAGTTGCTAATAGTATTTATATTTATAGTATCATAACATAATCAAAATAATGAACTCTAAAACTATCGCTCGATTCATGTTAAAAATAATATTCCATCATTTTTGCCATTACATTTAATTATTCAGAAATAAATATCTTTCAAGAATTCAAAAAAAAAAAAAGATTTTTAATCATAATAATTAAAAATTAATACATCCCAATTTTTATTATAAAAGAAATAAAACGTAAAATCGATTGTAAAATTAATATATTTATGAAAAAATATAAAGAGATTTAAAATTTAATATAAGAATTTTACCATAAAAAATTATTAAATGGCAAATATAAATATAATAATTTAAAAAGAAATCAAACTTTTCATTTCATAGTGGAAAAAGTTTTTTTTTTTGTTAATTGATTATAGAAAATATATTATAGATAATAGAAAAATTTTTTGGTAAAGAAGTCATAATAAAATAATATTGAATATATTTGAAACAAATGTTTTATCGAAATATATTTATCGTTTTATAATTTTTTTAATTTCAAGACTAATTAAAATTACTAAATAATAAATTAGAAATTAAATTAGTAATTATTTCTAACTTATTATTTATTACTTTATAAATACTGAAATATAGTAGAGTTAAGAATATTATACAAGTATCAATGAAAAAATAGTGTCGTTAAAAATAAATTTAATGTAAAAAATTTATTAAAAAGGATTTTTATTAAAAAGGATATTTATTAAAAAGGATATAATCTATTGTAAAAATATAAGTTGCGATAATTATAAATATTTTTAAAGACATCAACATTGAAATAAAAGTTAAAACTTAAATAGAGATGCTAAATATAAATTATGCTAAATATGGATAAAGTTAAAAATATTTGAATCATTACCATTGCAGCAACGCAAACGCAAATAGCAGAAATAATCACAATCGTTTTCATTTTTCTTTTAGATATATCGATTTTAAATAAACAAGATTCGAATATTTTTAAAAGATATTCAATGAGAACTGAATAAACATTGAATATGCAATGCCTTTTTATACTATAATATATGTAATACAGTACATACATGTTATATATTTCTATATTATCTATTTCTATCTTATGATTTCTTTTTCTATTATTACAATAAATGATTTTTTTTTCTTTTTTTTCAACAAATTAATATTTCCCAAGAACATATCGGATTATGCATCAATTATATAAGAATATTCGAAGAATAAAAGAACATACTAATTAAAACGATAAAAAATGTTTGAATAATTAATTTTTTTTTAATTTAAATTAAATTAAAAAAATTGTGCAAACTAAATCAAAATTCAATTTTTAAATCAAATTTCAATTTTTAAAATTTTTTTTATAATTTTTTTTCTTTTATAAGTATAATTATGTTTTATTAATACCTTTTGCTAAGTATTAATTAGAAATTATTTTTTAATTAATCAAATAAAAAATATTATTAAAATAAATGAATTTTTATAAATATGAATTATACATAAACAAAGAAAAAGAAAACAACATTTAAGTCTCACTTAATTTATAATAAAAAGAAACTAATTACATTTTTGTCATTAAATGTTATTAATTAGTTAATTTTCTTATAAAATTTATTTAAAATTTAAATATAAATCAAAAATCAGACATGAATATTATAATCGAAATAATAAACGATAATAATAAAGAGTAAAAACAATATAAACGATTGGTTTCATTAATATTTGATCGATTTTCTTAGTACGTCTAGAACCAAAAACATAATTTACATTATGTTTTATGTCATACTTATATGATTATATACATATTATATATATTATAATCTATATTAATAACAAAATCAATCTTATTTAAGTCTTTTGAAATGATAAATCTATTTTGTACTTTATTAATAATTCGTATTGTGACTAAAATTGCAATCTAAATATTTAATTTAAAATCTTATATATTTTGATAATTTTTATAAATAACAAAATAATTTATTTTAGAATAAAATTCGATAGTTCTCAATTTTAATATAGAAAAATTACAAAATAGATTGCGAAATAAAAAATTTGGAAAAACGGAGAAGTATAATTTAATAGATAGGTAAAAAACTTAAACACCAAACTTAAATAACCATACACCAATTTATTGATAATTATTATTAACAATTATTAATTTATTAATAATCCCCAAATATTTTTAATTTAATTAATTATTAATTGATTTAATCAATTTAAATAATTAAAATAAATTAAAAAATCAATTAAAATAAGAAATAAGTATTCTGAATAAATCTCTTCTTTTTGATAATTGAACATTTAGGCATTTAGTACTTCTGTTAATGTTTTATATTTCGTAAAACATTGATATATCTTACTAATTTTGACACGTACATTGGTATCAGCTGTAATGATAAATGTAAAAAATAATAAATAAATTATTAAAAATTTATGTAGTAATTAAAATATATAATATATAAAGAATTGTATTTTTTCATTAATAATTTTTACTTACAAATAGGTGAACATTCGGTGACTAATTGATTAATTTCATTTTCATCTAAAAATATTTTTATTGTTTCTTTGGTTCCATTTTCGTTGAAATTTCCGTCCTTGTCAACCTGTTGCCGAAAAATGACAATAGTTTCTTTAATATTTCCATATATATATATTTTTAATATTTCCATATATATAATATATATATATATAATTCTATTTAAGTAATAATATTAGTTGTACTAACGATATTGAATTTTTTCATCGTACATTCAATGTATAATTGAACATTTTCGTCTTCCATATTGATGTTGCCATCATTAACATCATCTACTATTTCTGAAATTCGAATAAAAAAATTAATTAGAAATATTATTATTTATATATCTTGTTTTCATTATTTGCAATTTACGTTGATTAACACCAGTTTCTGCGCTGCACATTGATTGTCCATGACGGAGCACTACTTGAAATTCTTTAATCGTCTAAAAAAAACATTAAAATATATTATCAAAATAACTTTATGTATTAGTTAAATAAAATACTTTTTAAAATAATTATTTATTTATTAAATTAATTTTTATTAAACATAAACTTATTTTTAATGTACATTACATAAATTGTATTATTATATATTATATATTATATATTATACTATATTATATATATGTATATTTTACAAGTATATTTTCTATTTATCTTAATATTAACAAAGTTTTTCATAATAGTATTTTTATTTATAGTATCATAACATAATCAAAATAATGAACTCTAAAAACTATCGCTCGATTCATTAAAAATAATATTCCACCGTTTTTGCCTTTATATTTAAGTATGTAAAAATAGATATCTCTCAAAAATTCAAAAAAAAAAATTTTCAATCGAAATAGTGTAATAATAAAAATTATTACATTATTATCCTAATTTTTATTATCAAAATAAAACAATGCGATCGTAAAATTGATAAAGATTATAAAATTAATATTAACTTATGGAAACATAAAGAGATCAAAAATAAATTCAACAAAAATTTTATCATAAAAAAATAATAAATAGCAAATGATATATAAACACAAATTGCTTCAAATATCAAATTTTTCATTTTATAGTAGAAAAGGTTCTTCTCTGTTAATTGATCTATTAATAGAAAAATATTTTGATAAAAAAGACACAATACACTAATATTGAACATGTTTGATTGTTGAACATTTGAATGTTTTATTTGAAATATATTTATCATTTAATCATTTTAAAATTATTTTATATTACAGAAATAATAATTAAAATTTCTAATTACTGTTATTGGTTATTTATTATTTTGGAAATACGCAAACTCGAAAGGTTTAATAATATTATAATATAAAAACTAACTATAAAAAAGTAATATTACTAAGTATAAATTAAATATAACAAATTTATAATAAAAGGGAAATAATCTATTACAGATAAAATAATCTATTACAGATATTACAGATATAAGTAATTTAGTAGTACAGATATAAGTAATTAATTGTAAATATTTTTTTAAGACATAAATAGAAATAAAAATTAAAATTTAGATAGAAATGTTAAATTATAGAAATGATAAATGTGAATAAAATTAAAAATATTTGAACTGTTACCAATGCACCAACGCAAACACAAATAGCAGAAATAACCAAAATCGTTCTCATTTTTCGTTTAGATATATCGATTTAAAATGAATAAAATTCGAAGTATGTCTTGTATATATACTCTTGAAGTATATAATGAGAATTGAATAAATAATGAATGTACGTTACCTTTTTATATTATAAATATGTATCTATGCTATTTTTACTTTAAAGTTTCTCTCTCTAATTATTATAATAAATGATTTTGCATATTTTTATTTATTTTTTTTTTTTAATTATTTCTCAATCAGATTATACATTGATTATATAATACTATTTAAAAAATGAATAGGTAGTGCTTAAAGCGAAATATTTAAATAATTAATTTTCATTTTTTATCTCTTAAATAGTAAGATATCTCTCAAATAATATGTCAAACGGTTGGAATATATACATATATAATGGAATATAAATGAGATTTTAAAATTTATTTAAATGATCATTTATTTCTTTTCTTTTCTTCCTATTTCCTATCAAAATTAATTTTATATAATAGCTTACAAAAAAATCTTATAGACAATTTTATTAATAAAATATTAATAAGCAATTTTTCGTTTCTGTTTTAATAAAATTTTTCAATAAATACACAAATTATAATACATAATTTTAAGCGACGAGCATCAGTGATTTTAAATTTAGAAGAACCATAAATGTAAAAATTTTAATTTCGAATATTATATATGATAATTTTCATGAAATGCTAAAATTTCAATGTAATAATAGCAATAAATTTTTACAAATATCTCTATAAATTAAGATTAATGAGAGAATATTCAAATTCTTATTCTCTATATTTGTATTTAAAAATAATTAAAATTTATAAAAATGTCATACATTGATTGATTCAACAATTCTTCTTTTTTTACATCGGATATATTTTTATAATTAATTTAATACGCATTTGATCATTGTTCCATCCGCTATTTATATACGATATATATGTATACGTCTGACTATAAGATATTATTTAATGCATCTAACTTATCTTAATTATTTAGTTTCATAATATTATCCTTATCCAATGAATAAATAATTTGCTATAATTTATGTAACCTCAATTCAAAAATAATCGATGATCGAGGATTGAATATCAAGGAAAAATTTCCAAATTCTAAAAATTTTGAAATTTTGATCTTGCTTAATTCGTTATTATAAGAGATAGAGAAAAAGACAAAAATTTTCTTCTAATGAAGACTCATTTAATAAAAGATTGAACAATTATATATAATTAAAAGATTGTCATAAACTAAAGATTTTTTATTCATGTGATTTTTTCACATGAAATCTTAATCGATAATTGCTGTATTTTATTCCGTAACTATATGAGAAAACTAAATCTCAT
>NW_006263353.1:331492-333118 GCF_000469605.1 Apis dorsata | reverse complement strand
TATATATATATATATATATACATCATCTATGTTATGCAAGGTCAAAAAAAAACGTATTTATAAAAAAATTATATAAAAATCATTTTTATAGTTAATAACGAAATAAATAAATGATTATTTCATATTAATGAAGATTTCTTAATAATAAAAAATATTAGTTTTGTATTGTAATTTATTTATAAATCTACTTTACATATATATTTGTTGATTTTATAATAATAATAAAAATTTAAATCCAGCAAATATTATTCGTTTATTCGAAATTATATTAATATAATGAGATATTAATTATAAGAAAAATTTAATTATAAAAAAAAAGAAAAAGATATTATATGATACAATAAAGGATATGATTATTAATCGCAAAACAATATTTGGTTTTCATTAACTGATTAAAATTTCTAATATTGTTTAAACAATATTCTATAGAATTTATAAATGATATATATCTATTTAGTAAAGAACTTTTGAAAATAATATAAGAATATTAGAAAAGAAAAGTATTATGATTTTAAATTGTAAAATAAATGTAAAATAAATTTTATATTTTGAAAACACGATAAGAAGATTATTTCTCTATGGAATCTATGAAATATATAAATTTTGGAAAACTATCTCTAATTGTATAAGACGCATATAGTTTATACAGTATTCTTGATATCTGATGAATATAATAATTTTACAAATATTTAAATTAAGTGTACAATTAGATAAATTCGATTTTAATTCTTTTTATTTCGATTGATATTTATTTTATATGAATTATTAATATATTAATATCTTTTTAGAAAAATACAAATTATTTTTTAATTAATAAATCAGTTATAAATATGAATTGAAGAATTAAGAGAAAAGTGTAATAAAATAGTATAAGAGCATTACTTCTTAAAAATATATATTTTATAATAATATAATATATATACTTCTTATATAATAATATATACTTCTTAATATATATATTAATATATATTTGATATTAAATGATACTAATTCATTCTTTTATAAAGTTTATTCTAGAATTAAGTATGATAGAAGAAATAGAAAAAAGAAGAAAATTAACATTGGAAATTGATTATAAACTAGTTGTAGTAAAAACTTTCAATTGTATTTAATCGAATTTTTATAAAGTTTTTGATATTGATAATCTGCAATGACAAATATCTAATTTCGTATACTATCCATTTAAACTCCATAAAATGATAAATAATTTATATTTTGTATTTTATGAGTATACTTGGATATACATGTTTCAATTACAATTGCAATTTTAATCCAGAACATCACATATTTTGACAATTTTTATAAATAACGAAATAATTTGTTTCAGAATAAACTTCGATAATTTCGATATTACGAAATAAAAAAAATTTAAAAATAATAACCACACATCAAATCACACAAATAAATATTTAAATTATAAAAGTATAAAAACATAATTTAGTGAATAAGTAACCAAAAATTTAAACATTAAGTAATCGTACATCAATTTGTTAATATTTTTTAAATATTATTATTATATTTTAAGTATTAATTCTTTAAATATTCTTTTACAATTAAAATTAAAAGTATACCATATTTGAATTATAATTATTATGAATAAATCTTTTCTATTTGGTAGTTTAGAGA
>NW_006263353.1:324102-331179 GCF_000469605.1 Apis dorsata | reverse complement strand
TAAAATTATATGTAATAATTAAAATATATAATAATCGTATTTTTTATATATTATATATATATTATAATATATATTTTTATATATTATATATATATTATATATATTTCATTATCGTTATTTCATTATAATAATTTTTTATTTACAAATGACTGAATATTTTGTGATTAATTGATTAAAATCACTTTTTTCTAAAACTAATCCCATGATTTCTTTAATTATCTCTTCTTTAAAATTTCCATTCTCGTCAATCTGTAAGAATGACATAATTTTTTTTATTTTGTTTTTTATATATTATTTATATAATTCTTAACATTTAAATAATTTTATTATCTATATTAACCACGTTTAACTTTTTCAATATACACTCACTATAAATTCACTGTAAAATACACTATACATATTAAACATTCTTATCTTCTACATCGACATTGCCTTGAATAACGTCATTTCCTTTTTCTGAAATTCGAATAAAAGAATTAATTAAAACTTTTACTATTTTTAAATTTTTCATTATTTGCAACTTACATTGGTCAATACTAGTTTCTGCAAACTGATTGCTCAGCATATAGCTTAGTTTTTAATTCTTCAATTGTCTAAAAAAAGCATTAAAATATATATGAAAATAGATTTATGTATTTATGTATTATATAGTTAAATAAAATATTTTAAAAATGATTATTTATTTATTCAATATATATGTATCTTCTTTAAAAAATTTTTTTATTCATCTTCAAATATTAAAAAAGTTTTCTTATAATAGTATTTTTATTTCTATAGTATAAATTATAATATAAATTAAAATATAATATAATAATCATATAATAATGAAAATTATACGAAAACAATTAATCGATACAAATTAAATCTAACTTCTTATTACATTATTATTATTTAATTATTTAGAAATATGTGTATCAAGAATTTTAAAATAATATTTTAAATTTTAATCGAAATAATTATATATTACTATATTTTTTTTCTCGATCTATTTCAATAAGAAATAAAATAGAATGTAAAGAATATGTGAAATTGATTATAAAATTAATATATTTATAAATAAAACGAATATAAAAAGAACAAAATCAAATTTGATATTAAAATAATATTATAAAATAAGTAATTAATAACAAAAATTATATTATCAATCTCTTGAGATATTACATTTTTTGCAAAATAAAAAATTTTTTTATAGGAAAAGATTCTTTTTTATAAATTATATAATTATTAATTATTAATAATTATTATGAATATAAATTATTCATAATAGGAAAATATTTTTTTCTGGTGATTAAAATTAATCTAAAATTGCTAAAATTAACTAAAATTCTTAATTACTAATTAATTATTTATTATTTATCGTTCTGCAAATATGCAGAATCGAAAGGATTAATAATATTGTTATATACCACTGAACAGACACAGAATGGAATATTATAATCAATATCAATGACAATATAGAAATGACATTCGTATTCGAAATATCGATTTAGAGAAGTCGTTTTCCGGACACGGAGTAGAGCGGTCGTGTTGCTCTCTGTTCCTCGCAATATTATATTGCTTATTAAATAAATTAATATTTTATCAGTGTTATAAATAAATTAGTGTAGTAATTATAAATAAATTAACTATTGTGAAAAAAAACAGATTATATATTATTGAATAAAAATTTATTATAACAAATTTATGTCAAGAAGGAAAATAATGTATCACAAAAATATAAATTGCGACAATTGAAAATATTTTTAAAGATATAATAAAGAAAAAAATTTAAAGATAGATGATAAATATGAATAATTATGATTATCAAATATGAAAAAAAGATGGATCAAATATTTAAACATTTACCAACAACGCAAAAAGATATACTAAGGCAAAAATAACTACAATAATTTTCATTTTCCTTTTTAATACTTCATAAAAACGGGATTCATGATATTTCAAAGAATATTGAACAAAAACTAAATATACATTGAATTGCAGGAAGTGTTTTTATAATTGAAATATAATTATCTTATTATCATTTTAGAATTATTTTTTTATTAATAATTATAAATAATTATAATTTTTTTTAATAAAAATTTATTAATATCTCTCCAGTCAGATTATACAACATATTAGATATGTTATATCGTTTATGTAACATATGTAAATAATAAAATAATATTTAAAGAATAGAAATCAATATTTATTAAAATGTTGAGAAATTTTATCTCTCGAATATAAACAATAAAATGATTAAATAATTAATAAAATGATTAAATGAATATAGATTAATAGAATATAAGTCTGAATTTCATTTAAATAATTTTTCGTTTCTTTTTCTTTATCCGTCCTTTTTTCAAAATTAATTATATATAATGGTCTACAAAAAATTTTTTCAACACACTTATTTATTAATAAAATATTAACGAACAATTTTTTATTTTCAGTAAAAATATATAAAGTATCTTTGCAAGTATATAAATTCTTTTTATCGAAATATGACTTTAAAAACGATCGATTGACTTAAAATTTAAGGAGAAATCAAAAATTTTGGATTCGGATATTTTCTGAATATTTAATAAAGTAATCTCAACGAAATATTCAAATCACAATGTAGAAATAATAACAATGTTTTGCAAATTGAAAACTTATTATCTATAATTATTACTTCCATGTTAGAATTTTTCTTTTCATTATTAGTAATAATAGCAATAATTGTACATAATCTTTTTTTTTTTTTAAGAAAAACTCACTAATACTTTTTTATTTAGATTATGCACGGTTTATATAACATATCAAAACAATATTAAAATAATGCTTAAAAAATAAAAAGAAAAATGCTTATTAAAATATTTTTTATTAAAATAATAAGAAATATCCAAATTAATTCTTAATAATTCCAAAATAATAAATAATAAATAATAATTATGTTTTTTATATCTTGAATATAAAGTATGAAACGATTAAAAAAAAATAAATGTGAATAAAATTGAATTTTGTTTAAATGATCGTTTGACTAATTTTTTCTTTTTTAAGATTATATATATGAAAGAAAATTATTTAAAATCTTATCCTCTATAATATATTTAAAAATCGTTGAAATTCATATCAATATCACACATTCATTGATTTATAGAAATTTTCTTTAATCTTTTATGTAAGATTTATTTTTGCAATTCACTTATGCGTTTAATCATTATTTCATATAGCAGTTCGCGATTTATATGCAATATATATATGTACATGTATATATATGTACATATTCGATTGTAAAATACTCGTTATATCTAATTTATTTTAATTACTTAATTTCATGTTATTATCTTTGTCATGAATCAATGAATCTATCAATCTATTGTATAATATGTCTCGAATCAAAAATTATCGGTAACAGATCGAATATTAAGGAAAAATCCCCAAATTTTAAAAATATTCAAACTTCAGTGCATATGCATCACACAATTTATTTCTTTTTATTACTTAAATTCATCATATACTTATAATTCGCATATATGAAAAAAATCATAAATTCTATTTTATCAAATGATGAAATAAATGATTACTTGTTATTCTTGTGGATTAATTAAGTGAATTAATTGAAAATTTGAAAAAATATTGGTTTCCTTATAGTCTACAATAATATAAATACAACAATATATACATTTACTAATAATTTATTTACTAATAAAAATAAAAATTAATAAAGACAAAATAAAGTTTAAAAAAATTAATCCAATAAATATTATATAGTTTATTTAAAATTATAAATAAATTGTGAATAATAATAATAATAATAATAATAACGAAACACCAATTACTATAAAAAAAAATAGAATTACATGATATAATAAAAGATATAATTATTAAATCACAAAACATAATATATTTTATTTATTTTTTTTACTACAAATACAAATCAGTTTTTAATTATTAAATAAATGAGGTTACAAAAATAAATTGAAGAAGCAAGAAAAAATTATAATAAAATAGTATTTCAATTAATTATATATTTATTATTAGGTGCTAATAATTTATTTTGTTATTTCAGTTTATTTCAGAATTAAATGTGATAAGAAATAGTACGAACATTAAACTTATAATAAATTAATTATAATGAGAACCAATTCAAACACATTTGATCGATTTTCCTAGAGCTGTAGAGTCGCTAATATAATCTCTACTGATTACTTTATCAATTCTCAATTTCATATACTCAATTTCATATACTCAATTTCATATTCTTTTAAATCTCATAAAATGATAAATCTATTTTGTACTATGTTGCAACTATAATTACAATTTCAATCTAAAATATTATATATTTTAATAATTTTTATAAATAACGGAATATAACATAAAATTAATAATAAAAATGTTTCAGAATAAAATTCGATAATTCGTTATTTTAATATAAAAGAATTTCAAAAGATTACGAATCGAAAAAAATTTAGAAATAATAACAATACATGCATACTAAATTAGATAAATAATAAAAATATAAAAACATAATAGAACGGAGAAGCAACAAAATTTAATGGATAAATAATCAAAACTTAAACGTTAAATAATTGTGTATCAATTTATTAATATAAATCTAAATATTTTTTACAATCAAAATAAAAAATAGATATTTCATGTTATAAATAAATTTGTTTTCCTTTTGATAGTTGGACGTTTAAATAGTGTCTACTGATTTCATCGTTTTATATTTCGAAAAACACTGTATCAACTTACTTGCTTTCAAATGTATATTATCTTCGGCTGTAATGATAAATATATGTCAATATAATAAACAATAATAAATAATTTATTTAAAGTTTTGTGTAATAATTAAAATATATAATATATAAAGAATATATAAAGATAATATATAATATATAAATTATTTTTTCGTTAATAATTTTTTACTTACAGATGGCTGAACATTCGGACACTAATTGTTTAACAGCATTCTCATCTATAAGTATTTCCATGACTGTTACGATTCCTTGCGGTTTAAAGACACCGTTTGTATCAAGCTGTTGCAAAAGTGACAATAATTTTTTTTATTTTGTTTATTATATATTATTTGTATAATTCTATTTAAATAATTTTATTATTTATACTAACAATGTTGAATTTTTTTAATATACATTCACTGTATAATTGAACTTTTTTATCTTCTACATCGACATTGCCTTGATTAACGTCATTTGCTTTCTCTAAAATTCGAATAAAAAAATTAATCAGAAATTTTATTATTTTTAAATTTTTCATTATTTGCAACTTACGTTGATCAATGCCAGTTTCTGTTTTGCAAGCTGATTGCTCAGTATGTAGCTTAGTTTTTAATTCTTCAATTGTCTAAAAAAAAATATTCAAATATGAAAATAGATTTATATATTATATAGTTAAATAAAATATTATAAAACATGATTATTTATTTATTTGAGATATTCGTGTAATTATTTTTAAAATATTTTATATGTATCTTTTTTTCAAAATCTTCTATTCATCTTAAAGATTAATAAAGTTCTTAATAGTAGTATCTTTTTATAATATATTTCATAACATAATCATATAATATAATGAGCTCGAAAATTATTTAGATTAAAAATAATAATATTCTCCTATCTTCTTTGCTACTAAATTTAATTATTCAGAAATAGATAGAAATAGATAGAAATTTCAAAATACTATATTTAATCGAAATAATTAAAAATTATTGTATTTCATTATATATATTTTTTTGTCGATTTTTATGAAATAAAATAGAAGATAAAAAATAAAATCATAAAATTAAAAAGATTGTAAAATTAATATATTTATGAATAAATGAAATATAAAAAGATCAAAAAAAAATTCAATACAAAAATTTTATCATAAAATAAATAATTAATAACAAATAACAATATAATCATTCTCCTTTAACACGAAATATTTCATAAACTGTAGAAATGATCTATTTTTTATTAATTATTCATTGTAGAAAAATATTTTTTTTTTTTGTGTAATTTTTGTAAGCATAATATTGAACATATTTTACCGAAAAAATATTTATTATTTGTCATTTTAAAATTAGGAGATAATTAAAATTCTTAATTATTAATTATTTATTTATTATTTATTATTTTGCAAATAGTAATATTATATACGAGGTAACGGAAAATCAGTATTATTAACTAAAAATTTCATATAACAAATTTATATTAAAAAAAATAATAATAATCTATAGGATATAAAAATATGCAAGGATATAAGTTACGAATAAGTTATGAATTGCAAATATTTTTAAGATATATAAAAATGTAAATATATAAAATTTAAAATTTATATTATATATTATATTAATAATATAAAATTTTATATTAATAATATAAAATTTAAAATTTAAATTGAGATATGTTAAATATTAATATTTTTAATAAATACAGAGAAAACTAAAATTATTTAAATATTTACCAGAGCACCAACGCAAACGCAAAAGGCAAAAATAAGCACGATAGTTTTCATTTTTCTTTTTGATATGTCGATTTTAGAAACAAGAATTCGACTGATCTCGAAGTGTATCCAACCAGAACTGAATACATATCGAATCGCACGAACTATTTTTATAGTTGTGGTATAATTATTATCTATATTACTTCCATATTAGAATTTCTCCTTCCATTAATAGTAATAAACGATTTTGCATGATCTTTCTTTTTTTTTTTTGTTTTAAAAAACTCATTTCTTCAGTCAGATTATGTATCGTTTATATAAGATATCAAAACAATATTAAAATAATGTTTAAAAAATAAAAGGGAATGTTTATTAAAATAATAAGAAATATCCAAATGTTTTTATATCTTGAATACAAAGGATAAAATGATTAATAAAAAATAAATGAATAAAATTGAATCTCGTTTAAATAATCATTTGACTATTTTTTTTTTTTTTAAGATTACATGATAAGAAGATTATAGAAAAAATATTATTGAAAATCTTGTCCTTTATAACATATTTAAAAATCATTAAAATCATTTAAATTTATTATATGTATGTCACATAAAATTTATTTTTGCGATTCACTTTTGCATTTAATCATTGTTTCATATAACAATTCACGATTTACAT
>NW_006263353.1:318313-323784 GCF_000469605.1 Apis dorsata | reverse complement strand
TATATTATATATTATAATATATATATATATATATATATATACGTTTAATTATAAGACATTCATTCGATGTATCGAATTTATCTTAATTATTTAATTTCGTAGCATTGTTTTTCAATGTGCACGAATAAATGAATAATTTGTTATAACTTGATTCAAAAATCGTCAATGACAGATAAACAAAAATCTTCTACTCGTAAATTTTTTTAAACAATTTTGAAACAATCGAGATGTAGTGCATATTTGAATATGATAATATATTAAGCAATTTTTTTCTCTCTTTCTCTTCAAATTCTAAGAATATAAAATTAAATCGTGAAAATTAATTTAGTTATTTTTCGACTTTGTTTTATAATTCGTCAATTGTAAAAAATAGAGAAAAAGTTCTCAAAGCTGTTTCTTTTAATGTGAGTTATTATCATTTGATAAAAAATTACATCAATTGTTAATGTAATTAATAAAGAAAAAAGTTTTTTTTTTAATTCATTTTTTTTTATATGAAATTCTTATCAATAATTATGAAACTAACATAAATAAATATCTTTTTTTATTACAAATTTATTGTATTACCAATTTATTGTATTTTGTTCCGTAATAATTTTCGCGAGAATTTTTAGATCTCATTATACATAATACATATAATATAATATAATATATGATATATAATACATATGATATATTGCATAATTATTTCTTTTTTTAACACTTATTTGATAAGATAATTTATAATATTGAAGCAAGAAATGAAGAAAAAGAAAAGAACTATTTGATATATCTTTATTAAAACTTTCTATTTTTAATGTGATTATCGAATTTTATTTTTTTATTTTTTCAAGTGAATAAGATTATGCAGAATATAATATGTAATTTAAATATATATAAAAAGATATAATAACCATAGTTAAATAATTGTGAAAATATATACAGTATATATATTTTTTTTCATATATTTATTCTTCTTAATGAAATTTTTTGAAAGATGTGTTTAAAATATAGAAATTTTGGTACATTTTGGTACATGTTATATAATAGCATGATTATCGCACATTATGGAACAACAAGGCAAATATACGAGATCTTGTTGTGAAAAACAAAATCTACTGGACTTTGAAAATTACTTGATTGATTTCTCATCGATATATTTTTTTTTTGACATATATTATTTGGACTTGTTTATGCTCGATTGGCTTGGTTAAGCAACGCACTTCATAATGTTTTTTGTTAATAACTCGTTTACAAAGCCATAAAATTTTTTTCAAAGAAAAATGTTGCTTGCAATTTCACTTGCACAATAGAAAGAAGTTCTTGTACATATTTATGTAGAATAAAATAAAGTAATATAACAAAGCTTGTATTTAAAAACTTGTAATAAAAGAAAAAATAATTGTTTCATTCTGCTCCGTAAAATTATAGTCATTAAAATTATTAAGATTTTACGTGAAAATATGAATTGAAAAAAAATTATAACTTTTTTCTAATTATATAAACAATGATAAATCTTATATTAAACGATAATTTTTATTTTAAAAAAAAACAACTTTTTTTTTAAATTTGTTTTGAATAAATTTGAGAAAATATAAATATAATTTTCTAATCAAATTAAAATAATAGATTAAACTGATTTGTTGATTCTTAATAATATAAAAATAGTATAAAAATATTTTTAAATTTTGGTTAATTCTTTAGAAATATATATATGTATAATGTATTTAATTTTGTATTTTTTTTTAAATTAAATTATTCTAAGTACAGAAAAAAAGTTAAAATCTACTGAAGAATTTTTTATTGCAAAAATTTTAATAATAAAAAAACTCGAATACACTGATAATATTTTATTATAATTCATAAATCACTGTTTTGAATGTATTGTAATGACCTTATAACCTATCTCTTTAGATTAAGATGTTTTGGATTCAGAGAATATTAGTTATTCCCATTTTTAATTTTATAAAGTGAATCAAATATTCATATTACCCACTTATATTTTATCATTACATCCTAGAGATGTATCAAACATATTTATTTTTTTTCTAATCTAATCATGTTTTTTGTTAATATAAGCTATTTTATTTTTTATCGAAATATTGTGAGATTTCATTTTTATGATATTCATGATATTCAGAATTTTTCTTTGTACATCAGTTGTATATTCTTTAAAATGTCCTTTTATTAACGTTATTTATCGAAACATGAGAAATCGTAACATTAATTCTATATAAACTGTTTCAAATTAATAAATAGTGAAGTCATAAACAAATCTGAGCTATAGAGATAGGTTGAGACATAATCCAATATATTCGGTAAATATTTAAAGTCGATTTTCTTGAAATCTTATAAAAATCTTATAAAAAAAAAAATTTTTTTAAATATATTCTATTTTTGATTTATTTGTTGATTTGATTTGAATCATCCCCTTTTTGAGTATTATCAATTATTGACTCATTGCTCATTTATTTATAAGTTTATGCAGCCAGTTCTTTTCGTTGAACATATTAAAAAAAAATAAAAAATAAAATATTTCTTTCGTCCATTTGTAGTTATTGAATAGTCATATTGGAAGACAGTTTTGAAGGATGAACTCTCGCAATTTGCATGGCCAAGTCATGTCACAGTGATCCGTCGCAAGGTGCACAAGTATGACAAATGGCCATTGCTACTATATTTGTGTTTAAATTGAGAACTTGGAAAGTAATATTGTACGAATTGTACTCGCTCGTAAATTATTATTAGATTATTCAAAATATTCGAACTGTTGTGAAAATAAAATTCTGACTGCTTGACAACTCTTGGCTTTGTTCTTAACAATGTTTCTCGAGAATATTAAAATAATATTTAATCGAAATAATTATGAATTATAATATTTCAATCTTTGTTCCTGATATTTTACGAAATAAACTGAAATATTGCAATCATAAAATTGATACATATAATAAAATTTCTTTTATTATTGTAATAAAAATAATTCTGCATATTTTTTTTTACTGAAAACTCACTAACGCTCAATATCAAATTATCCAATATTGTTATATAATAATATCTGAAGAATTAAAGAGAACATTTATTAAAACTGTAAGAAATATTCAAATAATTAATTTCTCGAATATAAATTATAACATAGAATAGAATCAATAGAATTTAAATGTAAATAAGATAGAATTTTATTTAAATAATCATTTGTTTCCTTCTTTTTTTTTTCAAAATTAATTGTATATAAACAAAAATATTTGTACATTTTTATTTTTTAATGAAACATTAATGAACAATTCTTGATTTTTATTATACACTTATTTTACACTTCAATATTGCAATTAATATAGCAATAAATATCTTTAAATAAAGCGTCATCGTTATACTATCATTACCACTTCGTTATGCTTTCATTACCTCTTCATTATGCTATCATTACCATTTCGGTATGCTATCATTACCAATCGAAATACATATCTACATATGTATCATAAAGATTTATAGCATAAAAATTTTAAAATCACTCTAGATAATAATGCTTGACTTGAAAAAAATATTATATATAAATTAATAATTAAATACATAGTAACAGCAAAAAATCTTAAAATAAAAAAAGTATATAAAGTATAAATTATGTAATATTGCAATAAAAAAAATAATCAAATAATTGCATAAATGTTACTATTGATTTACTTATTGATTACTATTGATTTTAATAAAATATAATTGTTGAATATTGTATAATTTATGAATATCGAAATATTATCAAACAATAAATCGTAAAATTCAAAATATTCTAATTTTTTGATTTTTAGATTTTTAAAAAGATTTTTAGCTATTCAAAAGTAAAGGCTCAAAATTTCGAAAGAAATGTTTTAGTATTATTTCCTATAATTTTGAAAACTTCTATGTTTCGATTTGCTTGAAATTTTAAAAATAAACATCTTTTAAATAAAAACACTATATATACGGAAAAAATTTTTGATAAAAAATTAAGATTTTGCGAAAAAGATTTTACTATAATTAGTCCCTACATAATTAATAATATCAATCCCTGCATTATCGAACAAGAGTAATATTACATACAAGATATAAAAATTTTATTTTTGTATTTAATAATATAGATACAAATTTTCATTTTACATTTTTTGACTGATTTAATTTTATGAATATATTTAAATTACACTACGTTACATGATATGAGAAATATCTTAATCTATTTTTTTTTTTTTTATTGACTCAATATTTCAAAGCATGGGTTATCAAATCATACAAGATGGTAAATTTTGTTTATTTTGTCAAATATATTCCAGAATCTGTTCCAACTTCATTTATAATTTTAATCCAAAATATTTTAATCATTTTTGTAAATAACAATTTGTTTCACAAATAATATTCAAAAATACATAATTAAAAGATAGAATTTCGAAATATATAGATTATAAAATAAATGGATTTAGAAGTAGACAATAATGTATGATATTATAATTCTTATTTTTGTTGTTGCTTCTTATTATTATTATATTTATTTATTATTATTACTTAGTATCAATCATTTATTTAGATTAAAATCAATGTAGGTACAAAGGCTGAGACATCAAGTAATCGCATTAGTAATATTTTATTAATTTAAATTTTCAAATATTTATTTATTAAAATTGGCAGTACATGAATTATTAATTAAACTATTATTCAAATATCTTCATCAGATTGTTGTCTATGAAACACTGCAGTAATTTACTAGATTTCTTACATGAATTGGATTCAGCTGTAATTATAAAAGTACAATACAATAGATATTAACATTTTTTTAAATAATCTTTTAAAAAAATTATTTAATTCGTTAAAAATATTATTTAATTTTTTAATTATTTTTTAAAAATAATTAAAAAATATATAAAGAATTATATTCTGTAAATAAATATTTTTTCTACTCACTGATATCTTTACAATTGTTAACTAATCGATTGACTTGTTCACTGTCTAATTTTGTTGTCCTTTCTCTGAATTTTTCTTCATTGAAAGTTGTGTCTGTATTAACCTATTATTAAAATGAGAATGACTTTTTTTATTATACTTTTCTATGAATAATTATGAATTATATATACAATTCTGTTTAAATAAATTCATCATTTATACTTACAAATCCGACTTTTTTCAGCATGCAATCAACGTAACAAGCCAATTTTTCATCATTTTTATCAAAAATACCTTTTTTAACGTCGTCTGCTTTCTCTAAAATTCGTATAAAAAAATTAATCAGAAATTTTGTTATCATTAAATTTTAAATAAATAATATAAACTTATTACAATTTATGCAACTTACGTAGATCAATACCATTTTCTTCAGCACAAACTGATTCTATTTTACGTAGCTTAGTTATTGATTCTTCCGAAACTGCCTAAAAAACATATATTAGAATAAGTTATGAAAACAGGATTTAGATATTAATTACTTAAAATATTTAAAAAATTATTATTTCTGTTTAATTTTATTAAATTGATTT
>NW_006263353.1:271792-317807 GCF_000469605.1 Apis dorsata | reverse complement strand
TGTATATGTATATATATTAATCATACAATAATGAGTTTGAAAAAGTAAAAAAATTAAAAGTAATGAGATTCTCCTATCTTCTTTGCAATGATATTGAATTATTCACAAATAATGTCTTTTGAATATTTCAAAATAATTTTTGAAATAAATATAATGGAAATACATGGAAATAAATTATTATATTTCAATCTTCGATCAATTTGAAAATTATTAGAAAATTAAATTAATAAATAAAAATAATAAAATTAATATATTTATAATAAATGAAATCAATAAAAGGATTAAAAACAAATTCAATATAAAAATAGTATTATAAAATAAATAATTAATTAAGAATAATAGTATTATTAACTTAGTAGTAAGAATAGTAGTATTAACTTTTTCAGGTATTAAATTATTCATAAATTAAAAAAAAAAATTTATTCTATCAATTATTAATAATGAAAAAATATTTTTTTGTAAGAATATGTATAATGTCATTATAAAGAAAACATAATGTAATTTGTTTTAAAATTATGTTTTACTGAAACAAATATATTTATTATTTATTATTTTTTTAAATTATTTATTATTCTTTTCTCATTATTATTTCACAATATACAAAATCAAACGAAAAAATTAACAATATTATATAAATAATAACAGAAAAGCAATATTATCAAATAAAAATTCAATATGGTAAGTTCCTATAAAAAAAAGAACAATTTGTTCCAAAAATATAAATTATGAAAAATGCAAATTCATGTTTCTCTAAAAATAAATAAGAAGATAAAATTAAAATAGAATATAAATCTAAATATTTACAACAAATATGGAAGAAAATAAAAATATTTAAAAATTACCAGAATACCAACGAGGCAAAAGGAAAAGATAAAAATAATCGTCTTCATTTTTGGATTTATCAATCTTGAAGACTGTATATTCTTAAAGTATGTTCACCGAGAACTGAATAAACATTGGATGTACCACATGTTTTTATAGTTGTAGGTATAATCATTATCGGTGATACCCTCATGTCATGATTTTTCCCTCCACTGGTACCAACAATGGTTTTGTATTATTCGAATGGAAGTTCATCGCCATTTCCCTTTAGGTCGACTATTAGAATGCGCATCAATTGCATAATAATATGTGAAAAATACAAAAAAAAAACATTTATTAAATTGAGATAATCTTTTTTTTTCATTCAAATATAAAGAATAGATGATTTAAAATAATTTTCTTCTTTTTTCTCGTTTTTTTTTAGAAAGTTTTTTCATAAAATTTAATAACACGCATATGAAGAATATTTATACGTAAAATATTCTTATTTTATATTTTTAAAAATGGAAATTCTATTTGTATTTGAATAAGTTCATAAATGCATATTTAAAAATATGTGTTTATAAATCTTTCTAAAGAAAATAGAAATGAGAAGGAAGAAAAATTGAAAATTAAATTACAGTATTATTAATTACAATATTAAATATAGATAAACATTCCTTTTGCATTCTTCGTGGATATATCTATTATACGATTATTATTTTTATTCTAGATTTTCAAAAATCTAAAAAAATATTAAAGTTTGAATTTCTATTTTAATATACGATCGTTCATTTCATTAAACGTTTAAAAAATTCCATTTTATCTATTTTTGAAAAGAGATTTTCATTCTTATAAAAAAATATTCAAAATATAGTATGCGAGCTGCAAAATTTATAATTTCACTATAAATGAATATATAGTATAAGATATAATAAATAAAGTATAAATTTACCATTGTATCAACGTAAGTACAAAAGTACAAAAGTACAAAAATAAGTATAATAATTTCCATTTTAGATATGATTTCAAAAAAAATAAGATTTGAATGTTCTTAAAGTAAATCAAACGAGAACTGAATGCATCGAATTAAACAACGTGTTTTTATACTATAATGTTATAATACAATATCTATATTGTATTGATCTTATTTGATGGAAATAAATAGAATTTTTTTTTTTTTATAAATAAAAATTCACTTTTCAAGAATCAGAATACATGTCAGATCAGATAATATATCAATTATATAACAATATATCTAATGAATAAAAAAGAATGTTCATTAAAATCTGTAAAAAATATTCAAATAATTTGTTTTTTTTTCTGAATGCAAACAATGAAATAATAAATTGAATAGATTGTTTGCTTTTCTTTTTCTTTCTCATTCTTTTTTTTTTAAATTAATTTTATATAAATAACCCTTAAATGCATTTAAATTTTGTTATTTTTTATGAAATATTAAATATTATGAATAATTATTTATAAAAGTTTGTGATAAGAATATAATAAATTATATATACACAACAATTTTCTTTTTCATCTATTTTTTTTTTTTTCTTTTTCAAATATGATTTTAAGAAATGGGTAAGTAATCAATTGAAAATCGAAATTTAAGAAGGAAATATTAAAATTTTAACTTCGAATATTTTTAATATTAAATATAATAAATTTTTATAAAATGCCCAATAATTTATATATTTAATAATATATTATTAATAAATCTTAATATGCTTAAATTTTAACAATTATCTTTTCTTTGTAAAATTGTTAACATTTCTTGCGAATAAAGAGAAAAATAATGCATAACAAAAATTATGTAATAAAATTACTGAAGTATAAATTATATATTTTGTATATTGATTTATCAAAATATAACATATTTTGTTAATAAAATAATAATTTTGGATTTTAGATTTTTTGGATTAATAAAATAATAATTTTGGATTGGTATACATATCTAAACCTTTTAATCTTCAATTTTTCTGATGTAAATTTAAATTAGGTTAAAGATATACTTTGTAACTTCTAAAGTTAAATATTTGATGTCATTAACTTCTTCTTTATGTTACATTTACAAATAGAAGAAATGTAATAATATCTATCCAAAACGAATTTGATAATTTTGTAGATCTGAAGGATTGGAATTAAGATTATTAATCAATAAGTAAATCTATAAGTAGATTTTAAATTGGTTTGTATTATTCCTTGCCATTATATATAAAAAAAAATAGTTGAATGGCGATAGTATGCCATTATCTTAATAAATTTATACTTTTATTTGTTATTGTACATATAAAAGTAACAATCATTTTATTTATTTAAATATCTTGAAGACTAGAATTAAGAAAGAATTATATGTATAGAAAAAAGTTGAATTCCATCTTAATCATTGACAACGAATGAAAGATTTTAAGGATTGAGAAATTATACTATAAGCATACAATGATTGTATTCAGGATTGTTTCTACAAATTTATAACTTTCGAAATATTAAAATTATTGGTACTATTATTATTATTGAATTTTGCTTATATATATCCAAATGTACGCTTATCTATTGTTTTTTACACATTGTGATCAATTTAAAATATTGTTACTATTTATTCATTTTCTTTCGGATTTCTTATCTTTATCCAAGTTTATTATGGATAAATATTAAATGTTCAATTTATACATTTGCTAATCGTGATATATTTGTCATAACATTTCATGACTTCGTAAACTATGATTCATGGAATAAATATTACAATATAAATCATTTTATATCGCATCAATTTCCTTTTATTTATAATATAAAAATTTATACAATAATCGCTAATGATACCAAATGAAACCTTTCTTTTTTTAATAAGTATTTAATATATCGTAGTTTAATTAATTAATTTATAATAAATGAATTAATCAATTTTATAATTTTTTAAACATTTATTTTTAAGAAAAATATTAAATTATAAATAAAAATATTATTACTATAAATTCACTCAATGTATTATATCAAAAATTTTTACTTTATCTTTTCTTTATTAATTTTTAATCTAATTCAATTTAAGAAAAGTGATCTATTTTTTGTATTGATGAAATTATCTTATTTTTTTTTTCTATATTTAAATATTCAAACATTAATTTTTTAATATATCATATGAGAACTTATTTTTCAAAATCATATTCGGAATTTTAATCAATGTAAAAATTTTATCATATAAATACTTTGAGAACATTTTCAATTAGCATAACTTGTTTTAAAATCAAAATTTTTTATCAAAGTAATTTAAATTTAAATCACTTTTGCAATTATTTAGATTGTTGTTTATATATTCTGTATAATAAATTTCAAAATAGCTGGTATCAATAACTATAATTTATTTTATATATTTATATACTTATATATAAAACAAAAAATATAAATAGCATTTTTCGAATCATTTTTTATTCAAAATGTATTTTTATTGTTATTAAACAAAATTTTAAAAATTTAAAAATAAAAAATATGAAGAATAATTATTTCAATTTTTATATTGAAATCTTTGGTTAAAATTCACGTTGAAATACTTCTTCTTTGATAAAATGAAAAGGAGATAGGAATATGAAAATAAAGAGATCGTAGCAGAATTAGAAATGTTATCAAACCAACGGTATGAATAAATAGACTGAATCATTCTGAACAAGATAATACACAATGAAAACAATCGAACTGAACGCTTTATGATTTTATAAAACAACTCAAGTAAATTCTTGTCGGAATATAAAAATAAAGAGATCGTAATAGAATTAGAAATGTTATCAAACCACTAGTATGAATAATAAATTAAATCATTCTGAACAAGATAACACATAATGAAAATTATCGAACGCTTTATGATTTTCTAAAGCAAATTCTTATCGGAAAGCCATATTTATTATATAACAACTAATATATATATATATATATATATATAAGAGATATATAATAAACAACTATATATAATCGAATATTTCTTATCAATAAGCGGAATTAAATCTGTGACAAAGTTTAAATAAAACAATTAAAAAAAAAATTATTTTTTTTTTCTTATTTTAGAATCTTATTTTATGCAAGTTTATAATAAAATGGTAAAATAAGCTTGAGATAATTCTTCAAGGGTCAAGTACTGCACAAGCAGAACGATAAATGTAATGATATATAATGTGTATAAATATATAAATGTAATGACATATGATGTATAATATAAACATAATAATATAATTCTTGGAAACGAGTCGAAAATGATTGAAATTTATTTTACTATACTTCTTTACTATATTCGAATTATTAATTAATTATATCCATACAATTATAAATTAATATAACTTCGTTATCAAAAAAATTTTTAAATGTAATAATAGTAAAAGTAAATTTTTTTATGGAAAATAAAATAATTACAAAAAATAATAATCATGATTCGTATTTATGAAAAATAAAAAATGATATTATTCAACGATAGAAATATCAATCACTTAATATTTTAATATTTGGAAATATACAGATTTTTAATTGAAATATAATTTTATTCCTAATTTGAAGATTATACAATTTCTATATTTTTTATAAAATTACAATATCATTATGTTTGAATAAAAATTAAAGAAATAATGAATAATTAATCCACAATAATTAATTCAAACATATTTCAAATAAGTAATAAATATAACTATAACATGTTGCATTAACAGTCCATTTCTGAATTAGATAATAGAATCTAAAAGCAAAATTGAAATAAGAATCTATAAAAAAATTTTAATAATTCGAAAATTTAAAAAATAATAAAAAAATTTTTTTATTAAAAAAATTGTAACAATAAAATTATAACCATTATTCTCGAAAAATAATATTATTTTTATTTTTGCATCAAATGAATAAATTAAAATATAAAAAAAAATAACTAAAGAGACAAATAAGAAAATAATAAGACAAACAAATATATAAATAAATACATAGAATATTTAAAATTTATTTTTTTTTTTTTATAATAAGAAAAAAAAAAGAAAGAAAAATATATATAACAGAGATTAAATTATAAGAAAAATTTTATTTAATGACACAAAAAAGATTATTATGCCTTCTTTTTGTTAATTTTTTAAAAATTGAATATTAAATCAAAGTTGAAAATCTTTATTTTAATTATTATTATTATTATTTAATTAAATACATTACGATTAATATTATATAATATAATTATTTTACAATTAATAAATATATCTAAATATTATAAATTAACATTGTAATATTTGCTTATTTATAATATCAAGAAATTTAATATTTTAAAACATTATTGATAATATTTTCTATTAGTTTTATCTATAATTAAATAAATTATTCGATTAAAAAAAATGAAAATGTATTTCTTGAATGATAAAAAAACAGTGCTGCCGCCAGTATCGAAGCATTCAACTATTCAATGCGTTACAACGACTCATACATGCACTAATACATTAAAAAATAGCATAGTCGTGCGGAATATTAAATTAGTTGTGTGTAGCATGAAAATACAACTGCCACATTGCCTTATAAAATATGGCAGATAAAGGTAAAGATAAATTATTTCAACTCATAACTATTTCTTTTTTACACTATATATAAATCTTATTATTATTAAGGTTTGTATTTTCTATATTTTATAATATAAATGAATATTACAAAAACATGAAAAACTCACTTGATAAATTAATCTTTTAAATAAATAATATATCATTAAAAATTGAAATTTTATTAAAAAATCATATACTTTAACAATTTTTACAAAGCCGGTCGGTACTTGACATAGGTTAGAATAAGCTCATAATCAGGTCATTTGAAAGCGCGCCACTTCGAAAGTACAATATATTTGCTATTCAAAAAACTTTATAATTTTATTATTATTTTTTTTTTTTAAGGTTTTTATATTAATAATAATAATCTGTACAATTATCAAGATTGATTCATTTTTAGTACATAACCTTTTAAGATTTGCTATATCTATATGATGAATCATCATATACCCAATCTTTAATTTTTAAAATTGAAAAAATTTATCTTTTTTTAACTGTCATAAAGTAATAAATATTATGCATTACTGAAAAAAAAGTAACATATCTTTACACATTTTCTTAATAATTATTTCATAATTATATTCACTGATAATCTTACATATTTTTTTTTTTTTTATTTCGAAATTATATGTTATTAATACTATTTAATTCGTTTTTTTCTCTTATATATATAGTTTTATTACATATTGTTTGGTAATATTGTTTTGTTTGTATTGATCCTATAAACAATTGTGTTTTTATCAATCATTTCAATTTTGCATATCGATTTAATAACATTAAATATTATGAATATATAATTATAACAAATACATATTTTAAATACATATTTTAAATTTTAAATCGAATTTAGTTTCGCAATAATAGATTAAATATTACATAAATAATCATAAAATATGTTATCGCATTCTTTTTATAATTTTCATTATAAATAAATTAATTATCTTTCAATTTATGCTCCCGCTTAAACATAGTTAATGCTTTCTTGTACGAGAGGGCGTCTAACTTACTATACCATGTATAATTAATATACTTATATAATAGTAATTAATACACTATATAATATATTTATAAAGAAAGGGATAATATAAATATTCATTCTAGCACAGTAATAAAAATGAATGTTAACATTTCATTAGAATAATGATAGAATAAGAAGCAGATTTTAAAATTGTTTAACTTTGAAGAAATAACATAATGATTTATATCAATATAAATTTATACACGAATGAATTTAAATGATGATATGTGTATTGTTTTTTTTTTTTTTTATTTACTTAAATTTGGATTTAGAGCATCACGTGCACTTTAGCGGAGCAAGTGGCCCCGGAAAAGACAACAAAATTGTGATACAACCGCAACGACATGGACAAATAGATGTTCATCTTGGATTCTTACAACTTCATCATAGGTTGCATTTTTTTTTTGTACACATATTAGGAAACTAAATATATGTAAAATTAATAAACATTCTCATA
The DNA here is from genome assembly GCF_000469605.1 of Apis dorsata. Classification (NCBI taxonomy): domain Eukaryota; kingdom Metazoa; phylum Arthropoda; class Insecta; order Hymenoptera; family Apidae; genus Apis; species Apis dorsata. The sequence goes on along the minus strand of NW_006263353.1, from coordinate 309,988 downwards.
ACTTCAATTTATCTAAATTTATAATATTTTTACATAATTTTTTAGATATCATATTGAATTCTCCATTCCTTGGGATCTATGCATTCATAACGAAAGAAATAGTAATGAACCTGCGATAATCACGGAATATCATAATCCCTATTGTCATATTATAGAGTTAACACATGAAAAGGAAAGCTTAAAGTAAATCATTTGTTATTTTATAAATTTATTTATAAACATTATTATTAAATTTTGTTTGTATAAAAATTATCATTTTTATTATAATGTAATTGTAATTTGTAATTGTAATTTAATTTAATTTTTTATATTATTTTATATTGTAATTTCCATTATAATAAGATCTTGTTTCTGCAACAGGTTAAAAATAGAATTTTTAGCATATAAGGAAAAAATCTTAAAAGAAGAAGTTCAAATAATATGCTGCAAAGCTGGAATTCCATTAATAATCCAACTGAACGCACGCGTATTGGGAAAAGACAAAGGGACGCCATTACTAAGGACTGGAATACACAATATCGGTCTATTGAAACAACCAAAAGAAGATGAGGTCTCCGAGTAGATCTCATTAATACTGACTTGTTACTCGAACATCTAAGAGTCGAGTACATATTTCTTTCACAGGTGCTGGGTACAAAATTGAAGGCATCTTTAAGTATGCGAAACCAAGAAGATCTTTGAACAAAACACTGAGATTGAGATATACAAAGAAATGCATCTAATAGAGGACGTATAATAAGAGGGAAAACTGATGCATGAGAACGTTACTTATTTCGAACTTTAATCGTGCAAAACGTAAGTTAGCATTACAATGAAATTCATCGTTGCGGTCAATTATTAATGATGTTTTAATCTTAAGAGAAGTACGTACACGTACGTTTAATTTCAAGTATAGCGAATGTTTTATCTATCGAGATTAATTTAATTATAATCTATTTCTGCACGATGTAACTTTCGAAATATGCGATGTTCTTAGAAAAAAAAAAAAGAGCTTCTCTTTGAATTTATTGCAATTGATCTAATTGCACAGGCCTATATCACAATCGCAAGACTTCTTTTTTCTCTTGAATCGAGATTATTATAACAATTTCGACGCAAGAAATGAAGTGTTCCTTTAATCAGCCATTTTTTAAAGGATCACATCGAAATATGTATAATTACGAGTTACAGCTAAATACCGCATTTGCCTACTGTTCCTTCTTAAACGAAAACGTATCACGCAATGCCTATACATTATATATATATATATATTAATATATATATATATATAAATCTATTATATCTTTTAATATTTATCATCGATCTATTCGTTGTAATGATAAAATTGTATTTTATTATCGTTTTACATCGAGCAAAGATTTTAAACGATAAGAATATATTACTAATCAAAAGCAAGTTTCACAAATAACGATGCTGTTTTCTAATTCCTTGCTAAGCTAATATTAGAATTATTAAAATGAACGAATTCAATGAATGTGTTTTACTAACAATCATTTCATATTTAAACCCTGTTATTTCATTATTATTTATTTTACAGATTGAAGTCGTCGTTTATTCAAGATTAATTTATTGTTCCAGATCAAGATATTCCGAATATTTAGAAAAAATTCTTATATATATATGTCTCAAAATAATTAAAGTTTTTAATAATATAAAAAATAATTTACAGTAATCAATTAATTTTGAATAGACTATAACTTCTTCACTTCGCTCTATATTTATAATCATATGCATTCTACTAATTATAAATTTCTTTTTAATTATTAAAACTATACAATTTTTTTGTGTTTGATGAAATATATTTCGACATATTCGCTACTACGTATTACATCATATTATTTTAAAAATTCATTATCATCATTAATTTTATTTTGTAAATATAATAACATGCATAATATCAACTTCAACAAATACATATATTTATAATTTTTATACAGAATAGCAGCGAACATGTTAAAAAATTATTAAAGAAATATCGTTAGCATCGAAAACTTGATTGTTTCATAGGAATGCCAGTAGGACCATCAACGAATTCGCAAATGTTGAAACCAAATCTGGCTAAAGGATGACAATTACTTTTAGGATTACCCCACTTGCCTCTAAAAGTCATCCAGCTGGGTAAGATAGTGTTCTCTTCTTTCAAAAGCAATTCCATTTTTTTCCATGTAGGCCAAGCGATTCCAAAACCACTTTCGTCATAAAGACGAGGTAATCTAACGAATTTGTGTTTCCCTGGCGCAGTCCAAAGTCCATGCGATCCTCGCGCGCTAAATAATATGGGATGAGAGCCGTCGGCAGTGAAAACTTTTTCAGGAAATATAGGTTTTTGAAATATTCCTTTCCGCGTCTCTTGGCTCTCATAAACAAATGTACCGCTTCGTAAATCATATCGATAGAACGCGCCTGCGTCATGCGCGGACACATACATAGTTGATGGATGATTTGTATCCTAAATTTAAAAGATAAATGATTGATTTTATACGAAGAAGTATAGAATAAAAAAAATATATGAAATAAGTACAATAATAATCTAGAAAAAACTCCAATTTGAAATGTTCAAATGATATTTTTATAAATGAATATAGAATTGAATTATAAAGTAATTATAAAATAATAATGAAAAAATGTAAAAATAATAATAATAGATAATTAATAATTATCTTTTCTTTTTACTTTTAGGTTTATGTTGTTCAATAATGTAAAGAAATATTTCAAAATATTTTTTAAAATGAAAAATATTTCATTTTTTATATCGAATGAGTATTCATCTACCTTGAAATAAAGACTCATGTGTTCCCAATCGCCCACGTGGTTACCATATTCTTTAAAAATTCCAAGGCATATCCCGCCCACGGTGGGTATCGGCCAGCTACCAAAAAATCCAAGATCCAGAACACAGACCGCCTTTCCCTCGCTGAACGGATAGAACATCCAATAGGTCACGTGAAAGTGCAGCTTCTGGGACCTGTTTCCTTTTTTCTTTTTTTTTTCAAAATCACCATGTTTCTGTAAGTATTTAACCAATCAATAAAATAATTTCTGAAAATTCTATAATATTTTCAAAGTATTTTAGGAAATCTTAATTATCATTTTAATAATTGCTATTTAAAGAGAAAAAACTTTTTTTTTTATGTCTTTTTTTTTAATATTAAAATCTTCACTTTAATAAAAGTGTTTCTACATAATTTTTCTATAAAATTTTTATTTAATATACCTCTAGACTTTGTTTAACATCAGTCTTCCAAATCTTTTGTGTAAGATCGTTGGTAAAGATCATAGTCGAGCCAAAATCGTCGATCTGCAGCATATTTTTCGATGATATCAATGTTTCGTCCCTCTTTTTTGGAAAATTTCTTTCATTTCTGATCTTTATCACATCTGTAGAAATATCTGGAATAGCACAATTCTTGATCACAGCATAAATCGGTACCGTGCCTGTTGGTTTTCGGCCATATAGAAAAGACGATCGATTTCTCAATAATATTTCTGTCAATGTAAAAATTGTTTCATTAATTTAATTGTTTTTCATGTATTTCGTAAAAAAATTAGATCAAAGTAGATAATTTTTAAATTTCTTTAAAAATAATTGTCATCTATTTCGTTATTTATTTACCTACGTCAATTTTGGTATGAAGATAATCATCGTCGGATTGCATATTGTCAAGAAATTCTGGTACCCCAAGGGGTAAAAAGAGTTCGCCAGGTGCGAGCCATACTAGAGGCGCCCAATCTCGTACTAATCCTTTTACTGTAATATAATTAAATAAAGATACAGCATCATAATGAAAATAAGAGAAACATTTTATCTAAACTAAATACAAACATTAAATATAAATTAAATTTTAAATTAATATTTATTTCTTTTACCTTAATTCTATTATCGTTAAAATTACAAACTTATTAATATTTATCTTGAAAAGCAAATTTATTATTATGATATTCGAAAACATTTATAAATTATTATAATATTGAAATTTCAATATTATATTATATATATTATATTATATATATTATATATATATATATTAAAACAATTTTTAATTTAATATTAATACTTTTATAATTAACATAAAATACGAGTAACAAAATTATAATTTGAATTCTTAAATTAAAATTTAAGAAGATAAAAATTAATTATTAAATAAATATACTATATTTTTATAATAATAATAATTTTCTCATGGAAAAATTAAATCTGAACATGAATTATTGAAAGTAAAAGATAAATTATCATTTTATAAAACCATTTAAAATATGCAATTTAATAGAAGATATACGCAAAGCATAATATTGTGCGTCGGTGATGATCACTGATCTTAATGACCTTACAGATAATAACATAATATTATTAGAAAGCCAGTTTCTTCGAGCTGCTAGTTTCAGTATGTGCTACATATATTTAGGTAAAAAAAACGAAAGGCCTAGAGGGATCTTGCTTTCATTTCATTTTAAGTGAACAAGATTATCTGTTGTACAAATATATGCATCTTCGTCTTATATGCGACACATTTGAACCTCCCACATTTGAACCTTCAATAGTTATCATCATTCAAAATAACGCGCAAACCACTAAAGAGCTCAAAACATTTTGTCAGATACGATGGAATACATAACTTCACACAAATGTTTAATAAAAAAAATTTAATATATTTTTCTTCTCAATTTATTTATTTTTTTCAAATTAAAAATAAAATTTTATAATAATGAAATTATCAAATTTTCAATTTCTATTAAAAAAAATTTTTATTAAGTTTAAATAATAAATAACACAAAGAATTTTTTATTTTGTCATTATTAAAAAATTTTTCACATTTGCTATTCATGAGTCAATTTTTCAGTGTCCTTATATTAAAATATTAATATGTAGAATCAACATATGGCGATACCATATTTGGTATTATGACATGTTTTCCATTCTACTTCCGCAATTAAAGAAGGCGCCGTGAAACAAGTTCCTATTTATTTCTACTTTAAAACATCATTATCATCGAGATAATTAACCCATTATTTAAATCGATTCAAGATAATTAATTTAGATTAATACTTTATTTCGGATAACAATCAGTTTTAATATTAAATTTTTTCACCATGAAAATCATTAAGGTTACGAAATCTTTCAATAATTTATTATGATATATGAGATAATAATAATTTATATTTCCTTAATTATCATTAATATCCTTTCTTAATAAATTTTATTTAATATAGTAGAATAAATGTATATTTAATATTGTAGAAAAAAAATAAAATTATGTAAGATAAGATCTTCTAATCGTATACAATACATTTATCATAAAATATTACCATAGATTATATATATCTTTAAATCTTAATATAGATTTGCACGTTGTATAGTAAAGAAGTGTATGCAACTTCTCTATAGAAGCCTTTTTTTAAAAAGAGCAATTTGATGCTAGTTGATCAAAATGAAATTTATTTAATTATCATCTATTAATTATCATACATATATAATACAGACAAAAATGGAATTCGACAATCATAAAACCTAAAAAAATGCTCGACAATCGATTTTCAATCTCGTAATCATTCACAATTGTAAATCTCTTTTTTGAAAATAGATTGATCTACTTCAAAAAAGTACGATCATTATGCCATGTGTTAATATATTCACGCTAATCATGTTAATTTAAATGATTATCGAGTAAAATAATTTCACCGTTAGTCCAACAATCCTTATATATAACTGATTATCATAGAAATTTTGTCTTAATTTTTAACATGCTTTAACGCAATTTTATTATTAATAAATTTCTTGTTTCATTTATATATTAAATTATATTAATTCTTGTTTCATTATATATTAAATTATAAATTATCATATAAAATATATTTAAGTATTAAATTATAAAATATATAAATTAAAATTCGATTATATTATTAAAGTGATTCATAAATTGATCGAAATATTTTACAATTATATTTATATTTTAATATTGAAATTGCTATAATATACATTGTATTATACATGTGATTGAATTGAATGCATAATAAAATAAGAAATATTTATTATTTATAAGAATATTTTGCATGATAATTATCGTAATTTAATTAATGATAATATATTTTCAAAATGAAAATTTTTTCTAACTTTTCGTTTCTTAAATTATAACAAATAAAAAAATCGAGTCTATTATGTAAAGCAATTTAGATACTTTTAATAATAAAGACAAAAACAAATCGAAAAAAAATTAAATAATTTCAATAACATAAAACATAAAAATTTAATTTCTTTTCTTTTTTCATAAAAATTAAATAAAATATGATATATATATAATGTATTTATAATATATTTTTTAATTTACTAAATTAAAAGAAATTTATTATAATTTATTACAGAATAACATATAAAATATAATTTCATCATATTCATCAATCATTTTCATAATTTTTTTTTAAATAATAAATAACAAAATGAAAAAATCATCAAAAGTAATTGTTTGAATTTCGAATTCTTACCTCGTCCTTCATCGGTTGTTTTCGAAGTCACAATCATGTGCATGATACACAGAATCAACAGCAAATATTGCATCGTATTTAATTTGCTCACGCATTTTGATAATCGAGTGCCGGAAAAGCCGCAAAATTCGAAACTTTTTAAGTGATGGACATCATCAATGCATTTTTTCGCGCCACCTTTACTTCTCCGTGTCTTGTTGCTGTGGACCACCGTCACAGAGAATTCTTAAGGTTAACAATCGACAACACCGATCGTCCTGCTACCAGCTATGTTTCTCAGGTAACTGACCGGTTCCCTACATTCCCTGGGCCGCTCACTGGACAAATATTACCGTTGCTCACAACCATCGTGCACGCTATTACGAGGATGCCAAAAGAAACTGTAAACGTAATAAGTTAACCCTTCTATCGAATTGAAAGTTTAAATTATAACCACACGTTTTTCATTTTAAACGCATTACATATCTTGTGCACATATACATATGTATAGTTATATATATAAATACAAACGAATTTATATAAATTACACATAAGATACAATTATATCATACTAAAAAAACATTATTTATTTTATCGAGATTTTTATATATTTCTTATTGTAAGATTTTTATAGGAATAATTTCAATATTTTGTTAATTAATTAGTATAAAATCATTATATTAAAAAATTTTTATTTATGAAATATTATTTAATAAATTTTAGTATTAAACAGATTACTTTTATTTTCAATATACGAGAATTTATTGAAATTATGATATTAAAAGAAAGGATTATTAATGAGATAATTTTTTGAACCATTGACATGAAATAAAAATTCAGAGAATAGAAAGTAAAAATAATTACGGTCGCGATTGCGAAAGGGATACAAATCGAGTGAACCGGAAACCACAGAGACCATTTATGATTAGTGAAAAGAAAAGTGTTCTACACGTAGCATAATCATAAGAATTAAATTCATAAATGCTATATTTCTATATTTTAATTTTTTCGATTCCTTTTTTTTTTATTTTTTTTATATCAAAGTAATAATTTAATAATAAACATCAAAAGAAAGTTTCATAAATATCATATGAAGTTAATATATCCTATCAAAATTATAATGCTATTTTCACTTTTATAAAACATAAAAATATTATTAAAGACAATCATTATGTATACAAAAATATTTGCATATTAATGGAAATATTAAGGTAGAAAGAAGTTAATATTTTAAAATACTTGTTTATTATTTAGGAATTATATTTATTTTATTCATTTTTCACACAGAAATATATTCTACATTTTATATCTATGTACATTTTTTTTATAACACACTTTATAAACTATTAATTTGTAAGTTATATTAAGTTAAAATGATTTATATATTCAAATATCACACTTCTCAAAATTTCTATTATTTAATTTGATAATCTTATATATCAAGTTAACTGATTAAATATCGACAAATTTCGTTAATATGAATAAAATATTACGCGTGAAAAATATTACTATAATTTATAAATATAATATTTAATAATTTATAAACTGTTATAATATTTAGCAATAAGAACTTATTGTTGTGATTTTTATTACAAATACATTTTAATATTAAATATATTTTTATAAAAATAAAATAATAATTATCTATAATTTTCAATCTATATAATTTTTTAAAAAAACTTAATATAATCAATTGCAATATAATATAAATATGTATATCATTATTTTTCAAATTTTATAACAAAAATAAATAATGTAAATTGAATTGATTTTAATTATTTCAATTAATTAAAATATTAAAAATAATTTCAATTACTTATATTATATATAATATTGTTTATGTAATGTAAAAAATGATAAATTATAAAATTATTTAGATAATATAACTAGATGTCAAGAATATCAAATAAAGCAATTGTTAAATTAATAAAAACTTCTTCATATAATATATATAGTTATATTATAATTAATCAATATACTAAAATATTATTAGAAAGCAATATTTTATCAGAATTTATGATAAATAATAATATGATTCTTATTCTTTTGTTCATTTTTTATATAATAGAAAAAAGTAACAATATATGTTTACAGGGCTATAATGTTATATTTTAATAGATAGAATAATAGAAATATTTAATAAAAATATAGAGTAAAAATCCTATATTTAAATATATATAATTTTATGAACACTGTCTTATATAAATTAGTTACAAAGATATAAGAAAGATTCATTTATGAAATGTTCATATTTTAAGTGAAAATTAAGATTAAATCATAAATTTTATATTTAATTTCATTTTTTTTTTATTCATTTTTTTTTATTTAAGTTAAGTTTCAAAGAAAAGTTTTTTTTAACTTTGTTAAGTTTCAAACAATAATTTTAAACTGTATTGTACATTATATTTCTATTGTTCTTTATATATTTATTTTATATTTTAAAAATGTATGTATGTAATTATAATTATATTAACTGTTATATTAACTATTATTATATTAACTGTATGTGAATAAATTACAGCACCAGACATAACGTATATAACCCTGTATATATACAACATTGAAAAAACAGGGCAAAAAACTTTACTGTCATTCTTTTGTTATCAATACAAAGAAGTAACAAAACTTTCATCTCGCATATGTTTTTATAGAAAATAATATTTTTTTTCATTTCAACTTTTTTTCATTTCAATTATTCTACTTTTCCAATAGAATTTTTTTTTGTCTTAATTATACAAGACAATTATACAACTATCTATTAAAAATTTATTTGTAGTTTTGAAAATTTGATGTTTAACAAATACATCTTAATTTCAACAAAGTACAAAAAATATTGTATTAATCAATAAATTTTTGTTTTATATTAAATTTGACAGTCTTATGTAAATCTATCTAATTTGAGCAAATGGAGATCTGCAGAGTGGACACAATGCTTGAGACTGTAAGATAACATCAATTATACTTTAAATTTGGATTATGTTTTTGAGAAAATTAAAAAAGCTATAATCATTAAATCTATTTATAATAATATTATCTCATTTATGTTACTTACCTCAGCTTCATGTCCCCATTTTTCAATACATCTTTTATGAAATTTATGTCTACAAGGTTGTAAAATATAATTAATTTTATATGCCAGTGGAAGTAAACATATTGGACATTCATCGGAATCTCTTGACATACTGGATTGTCTATTATTATAGAAAAAAAGATATTTTTTATTCAATTAGATAGAATTGATTTATATAATTATATTTTATATATATTTATTATATTATATATTTATAAGAATACTCACTCTGGATAAGACTCATAACCATGTTCATAATATTGATCATTTCTTTGTTTATTATTTCCAAACATAAAATATAAAACTGTAGCTACAGTGACTCCAAGAATTATAGTTACTAAGCCTGCATGCGGCATTTTTTCGATATTGAGAGTTTAAATAATTATAAATTTATAATATAATTATAAATAATTATAAATATTTGAATAAATATTAATAATCAATGAATTAATTCTGAGAATCCCACTCATTTAAATAGTGAAATTAATGCTTGAGTTAATACTTTTAATATAACACAAAAGAAATTCGAGGAAATCACGGAAAAATCCCCGTGACATAAACAATGAAATATTGTCTGCTTCAATTATATCGATCTTCTCTTCAAACGTCTGCATACACCAAATAAAATACTGTATAAGTTCACGCATAATAGTAAACAGGTTGACCAACAGAAATTAACTTATATATAAAACGCAATTATGTATTAAAAATAAATATATTGTGAATTTCTTTTTTATTAAAATTATTATTGATAATTATTTAATGTAATGAAAATGTATTATAATATTAAATTATTTATAACAATATAATTATATTTATCTAATAGGTTAAAAAGTTAAAATTTTATTCAGTGATTTTCTTATTGAAAATGTCTAGAAATATAAAAATATATACAAATCTTATTTATGTACATAAATATGTTATAAAAAATTAAATTCTCAATAAAATCTTAATTCAACTTACATTATAAAACTAGTAAAATGGTAAATAATTAGGATGTCTACTGTCTCTTTTACAAAGATCTTCTACAAAGATTTGCTACAAAGCAATAGATTCAATCTAATTGGATTTTTTGTTTAGAACATATGTTACCAAATTATAATCAATGACTAAGTGAAATTAAAGATATGCTATTATAGATCTTTAAAGAAAATGAAAAAATTTTCATTTAATTTTATATTTTATTAAATTTTAAATATATAATTTTCCATAACTTTTAAATTTATTAATATCATTTCATTAAATCTAATTAAATTTACAATAAATCAAATAATATGTAAATTTTTAATTAATTTAAAAATGTTTTTTCAATTAAAATTTTATTACAAATAAACAAAAGATATTGCAATTTTATTAAAATTGAATATTAATGTATGTAAATGTATATATAAATTACAATAATCTGTTTAATTTATAAACTAAAATATCATTATATTAAAAATATCAAAATAAATTTGCAATCATTTTTTATATAATATATATACCATCAAAGTCAAGAAAATAATTTTTATATTACAACAAATAAAAATATATATCAAATAATCAAATACACAATTTTAATGAATTTTTCGTAACGATTTGAATATTTAATTATTATATTTTTATAAATTTTTATTTTAACATTATTTTTCTTTATTATTTTCAAAAAGATTAGTAACTATACAGGATAGCCTACACAATAAAAATTTTAAACTATAAAATCGAAATTTATATAAAATATTTTAAAATATTTATTAAATGAATAGAAAATTATTATGTTAATTATTAAATTTTAATCATTTCCAAATTCTGTTCAAATAAATCTTTTTGCGCTATTCGCAATTTATTGTATAGGAATTAAATAATAATTGCTCAATAATTTAAAATTGAAATTTTTATATTTATACATATAAGTTATTTGTTTACTAAAAACATTTATATAACATAGCTAACGTGTTCTATTGAGTAATTATTATATAACAATGAAGCTATTTTATTTATAATGAATAAATTTTCATTTCTCAACAGTTATAAAATGATACTATTATAACTATTTACATAATCTATCCTACTTAATCTAAATAAGCAATGAAACTATATTATATTTTTTGTTTTAAAAGATATGAATTAAAGTTTTATATTTAAATTTTAAAATCAATAATTGAATTATTTAGTTAAATTGACAAAAAATAAAATTTTTTTGTGTGCTTTCAAATAATATATATATTGTCTATATGTAAATTTAATAAAATTTAAAAAAACTTAACACAACAATCTAAATAATTTAACATCACTTTATGAATATAGTATGTTTTCCTATATAATTATTAAAAAATATTTATTTGATTGCCAAAAATGTCAGCTATGACGTTTTTTTGTTAATAGTATACTTCAAATTTGGCAATCTAAAGTTGCCGTTGAATGAGGAGGTGATAATGTAACAGGTGTTATCGAAGAAATCGACCGATTAATAGACTGTAATGGTGATGTTTGCTGTTTAATCAACATATGCCGAAGGCATTGCGCTTCTTCACGAAGAGTTATTACTTGTGCCCTTAAAATTGCGTTTTCATGCTCTAATATAGTTGCTCGCAATGCAATCTAGAATAAAATTTTAATTATATAAATTTAATTTTTTTTTTTAAATAATTTATTACATTAAATATTTTATCATAAAATGGAACAATTTTTAAATATTATTATAGTTGTAGTCTAAATATAATTAAATTTCTACTCACATTATCTTCTCTAATTTTCCGAGCATCTCGAGATTTCTTTGCAGCTTGGTTATTACGTTTACGTCTTTCATAATATTTTTCGTCTTTTTGATCATCTGGTATTGGTTTCTTTTCGCTTCTAGGTCGTTTATGAATATTTGTGATGTTATTCGCACTCAAAAAATGACGACTTACCATGTTACCTGTTTTATTGAGATATATTTCATTAATCATGACTTTTGAAATTGATATATTCATTAAAATAAGAATAATATTAAATATTTAACAACTAATAAATCTATTAAAAAGATAATTATAAAAAACAAATTTGCCCCGGGTGAGGATCGAACTCACGACCTTAAGATTATGAGACTTACGCGCTGCCTACTGCGCTACCGAGGCAGTTGATAAGATATTTTGATAATAACATATAAATATTTAATAATTTATAATAATTATATTTTAACATATTTTTTTCACAAATAAAATAATTTTAAAAAGTATCAACTTACCTGTATTACTATTAGAAAACGTCGGAGGCACATTTATAGATTGCATTAAAGGTGGAATTGTAGATAAGAACGGTGGTTGAAGTAAAGATCCTGGAAGTGAAAATGTTGATAAAGATGAGGGTGTTAATGGCGATGATGTCCGGCCAATTGCTATATCTGGTGTGTTTGAACTTTCTAAAATGTCGATATTTCCAAAGTTGTAGTCTTTAGAATTATATGGCTCATATCTGCATAAGTCTACAAAAGTAATATAATTTATTATAATTTAAAAAAAATTATAATCTAATAATAAAATGTAAGTATTGCAAACTATAGTAATTTTTAATTTTAATTTAAGAAATATATTTGATAATTTAAAAGAGCATTAAAATTTAATTTATTTAATTCAATTAATTTTAAAAGTATTATTTTTAGTAACAAATTAATATTAACACATATGTAATTTATATAGTCCAAAATATATGGTCCAAATTTTATCTAGTTTAAAAAGACAAAATATCAACAGCCCCTGTGGCCTAATGGATAAGGCATCGGTCTCCTAAACCGGGGATTGTGGGTTCGAGTCCCACCAGGGGTAATAAAACAAATACTTTTTTTCTTTCCATGTCTCTATTATTTTTTTTTATTATTTAATTAATGTTATTTATAAAAGAAAAACGAATTTTATAATTAAATAAAATTGATAAAAATTCAATATCAATACATTTATAGGATTAATTAAAAATAAAAAAAGAAATTTTTTTATTTCATTTTTTATTTTTTTTATAATATTAGTAATAATGATTATTGAATTTATATACAAATTTTAAATAAATAATATTGTGCATTTCTATTAATCATTTTCTTTATTATTAATTAGTTAGCAAATTATAACAAATTTTATAAATATTATTTTTATTGAAATAAATTTTTATTTTCTTGTAATTATTTTTTTCATTATATCAATGATATAAATAATATATTTAAAAAAATATTCTACAAAAAAAAAGAAAAATTAAAATATAAGAATAAATCATGAATTAAATAAAACTGATTGAAAAAAATAATTTATTAAATTAATTAAATAATAAATAAGTAAGAACTAGAATAAATAAGAATTAAATATTGAAGAAAGAAAAAAAAATAAAACCTCTACCGTGACAATGTGTCTTGGCACATTGCCGTGACCAGGATTCGAACCTGGGTTACTACGGCCACAACGTAGGGTCCTAACCACTAGACGATCACGGCTATCTGAGGAGTTGTGAATCAATTCGAAATTGCATAAGATCATATTTCATATTCTTATTTCATATTTCATAAGTTCATATTATAAATATGATATATATTCCTATATATATTAATTATTATTAAGTGCTTTGAAATAAAATTCCAACTGAAAAAAATATAATATAATAAACATATTATGGAATTTTTATATAAAAATTTAGATAAATTTAATGAATATACATATTTTGTTAATTACAAACTAGAAAGAGTACTAACAAATAAAAAATAAATAATTTTATTAACAAGAAGAGTTTTCATTTTAAGTTTTCATATAAATTATCACAAAAAGTGAAAATATATTTTTAATTCGTCAAAAATAATTTAATTTTACACAAACAAAGTATAAATTAAAGATATAAATTAAATCTATTAAAAATTTGAAAAAAATACCTGAGGTCGGCGTGAATAGACTATAACTTTTTAAGAAATGTAATGCAGAAACCGCACTTGTCACTGCGCTTCCGCTACAGATTGTTCTTGCATGCGCGTGGGAGCTCATTCCTTTAAAAGAAATAGTTTCAAACTCCATAAACACTAAAAGAACTATGTGCAACACTTTTTAATATGGTCATTCATTTTCTCTTCACCAATGTATCAATATAATTATATCTCAATTATTCAATACATTTTAAAAACATTCTATCTAACACTCCAATTTTAATCAATTAAAACATATAATTTATATACTCATGTTCATCGAAAATACTTTTTTTTATCATCCACATGAATTCACAGTTTCTTCTTAATTGTTTGATTTTGATGATTTTCATTCATTATAAAATAAAAAATTACTAATTTCTTTTTCCTAACATTTCACTCTTCTCTAACATTTCATAAATTCATTTTTTTCACATTCACTTTGAATAATAGAATAATATCTAGAAAATTCAAAGATTAAAATCAATAATGATTAAAATTATTATCTCTAAAAATTATTATATAGTTTCTTTGAAAACAATGTCAATTTCCAAAAGAAATTCAATTTCACCGTGATCAAACTTCTTTCGCGTCACGACCTCAACTTCCTGTCGAGCCTGTTGACGTTTCGTATCACGTGTTTTATTACCGTATATCTTTTCACCAAAAGGATGTGCAATTCGTCGCCACCAGGGTGGTTCCGCCTCTCCGTACATGCGCATTGGAGAAACAAACGATTGTTCCGCCCCTGAATCATTAGGGGTGAACAGTTGACTGGTATTTTAAGTGGCCAAGCAAGGCAAAAGCTTGACTCTGATCGGCCAATCCCTGGATGACGGCACAACCGATAATGGTTCAGCCTTACGCTCATATCACGACCTTAATCTTTAGATCTGTTGTTATAATGGACTTTTCTCGTATCTTGCATGATTGAATGATGGAAGATTAACATCAGTGTCGCGTTGAAAGTTGTTACTGACAAACTTTACTGTTTACGAAACACGTTTTTAAACTCTTTTTCCTGTAATTATATTTTTCATTGCGTGACTTGAATTAATATATAGATGAAATTCTTTTCTGTAAAAAAAATGTAAAAAATATTCAATATATGAATAAAAATGTGATAAAAATACATAACAATTATTTCATATCGAAACATAAATACATTAAAAAATTATTCTTGAAATAAAATAGTAACATAAATTAAATTGGTAACATATTTTTGATATATTATTATTATTAAAATAGTTTTATGAATCAATAGATTTACAATCTATTATAAAACAATGATAAATATATAAAGAAAAATTTAATTGAAGTTGTTCCAATGCTTAACCTCAAAATGAAATATAGAATAGAATATATAAAATAATATAAATATATAATAATAAAAAAATTATATAACGTTATGTAATATATATAAATATTGAAAAAAATAATAAATAAATTATATAAAGAAAAAGACAAAAGATAGATATTTATTCATACTTTTTTTAATGTTTATCGATAAATATTTTGTCATTCATACATAGTTTCTTACATAATCCTTAGATATAATTCAACAAGATTTGATAATTATATATCTTCGTAATATTAAATATTTTTTCTTGATTAATTCATATGCAAATAGATTATTTTAAAAGAAATAAACTTAACCTTCAAATTGTTTTTCCAAAACAATTTTGATTTTTTAAAACTTTAAATTTTGATATGTATATGTTATTATAATATTTTCAAATATTATAAATTGTTCTCAATTAACAAATTATTTTACAGTATTCAATTATTTCTATCTTATGTATTCATGTAAGTACATATACATACCGAGGCAATAACACACTATGCTAATACAATAGATAGGATTCGACTACGTTTCTAATGTCTCTGGGACAATTGGCAGCTGACACTTTCATGTTACCTACGAATGTTTAATGCGTCGATAATTATTATGAAGTAAATTACACGACAACGCAGACAATATCAAATGGAGAATTTGCAACATTGATGAATCCGACTCAGAACTTAAAATTGTTACTATTCAACCTCATCAATGTTGCAATCCCATCATGAATAGCAATTAATGGTCAAAAGATCGATTGTTTTCCGCAGGAATTAACCGTACAGGTCCTTTGACCTTCGCGTGTCTGTATTTATTATAGTACATAATCGATTTAGAACGATCAAAAAATATTATTAATAATAAGTTCATCATCAAATAATTCCTAATTATTTATCAATCAATATAAATATTAAGTAATAATTTTTAACACAAAAGATTCAAGAAATATTAATGCAAGAATAATTAATAAAAAGATTGAATTTTTTGATAATTAATTTTTTCTGAAAAAAGAAAGAGCATAAAAAAATGTCTATTTTCTATCCACCAAATTATTAGTTTTTTAAATAATAAATAATGATTTAATTCTACAAGTTTTTTTCAAGTTTTCAGCCTTCATCTTCTTTTTTTGACTTCTTTCTTTGACTATAAATAAAAATACTAATATAATTGCACAAAAGAAGATTGAAGGTGCGACGGTGATTTACGAGATAGCGTGTCGTTTTCGTTTTCGCGAAAAAAGGGGACGAGCAGGGTGGATTATATTGCCTGTTCAAATTTAACTCGGGAGGCGCACCGCGGGTTAAATAACGCCATTTGTTATCGTAATATCTAATTTAGCGTTGAAGGGTGATGCGCCTATTGCCATGTGGCCGTAATCTCACGAAGCCTCAATACAGGTGTCTTAGGAACAACAATTTAGTTTCAACATTTCACAAGTTTGCCAGGTGTACCTAAGAAACAAAATGAATCATTTTCACCCACTTTTAGACTATTATTCAACTATTATTTCTATTGATTTTACCATTCAATCTACATAATTTCTTTAATTACTATATATTTAATATTTTTAAAGGATTATACACACACAAACACACACATATATGTATGTGTATTATTGAGATCTTTTTTTATGAAAAAGTTATTTTCAGTTATATTTTCTATTTTTATTAAAAATGTATTTTGGATTGACCATGTCCGCTAAATTTATCGAAGAAATTAAATTGATTTCAATTTAAGAAGAAGTATTATACGTTAAATTTATTTACAACAGAGTAAAAACTTTATTATTTTCTCTTCAAAATTCAAAATCTTCAAATTATTATTTCAAAAATATATATATATTTTTAAAGATCTTATTTTTTAAACATATCTCATAGAATTGAAGATATTGAATTAAGTACAACTAAACTTATTAAGAAATAATCGTATATAGATTAAATTTTCCAAGAGAAGAATATTCCATCACCATGTTCTTCAAAATTTAATCTCTTGTTATTTTTATATAATCAACGAAGAAACTATGATTTTATAAAAATTTACTGTTACCATAATCATCATTTTATAAAAATTTACTGTTACCATAATGGTATCGATAAAAATGATTGTTCATCAAGCCATTTTCCCGGAGAAACAAAAATAATCAACGAGATCTGTCCTGACATGAACTCCGTTCTCTGTCGACCGCTCGTTATCATTATGCCGCTCGGATTCGCGATAGCGAACGCCCACGCGCCTCTTGCTTGCTTGGTCTCTTGCTCGTGCGAACTCAAACACCTGTCCGCGACCAACGAGTAACGTGACATCACGTCATGTGACCTCCTGAGCGCCCCTTAAGTTTCCCATGACACCGCATGACCTCCAGCTAATCCGCGTAATCGCCTGGAAACGACAGATTACACATTTCGACCATATCTTCCTGCCACCATTACATTTCTCTCATTTCTCACGTCCTCTTACTTCTTTTGAAGTATTGAAGTGTTTCCGCTTTCAAACATATTTTTCCTTAATTTCTTTACATCTTCTTCTTCGAAAGAATTTTTTAAGAAAGTTGTTAAGCCATAAAGCATAAAATATGATTAGTATGGTGTTGTGGAATGTAGAACAAACTCGATCGCGTAATTGTGAAGAGAGAGTATGATATATGAAATGTATTTTTGATTTTTAACGAGATTGTGAAACTTTTATTTATAGTATTGATAGATAGAAATTTTATATTGCTTAGGTAAATTAAATGTTTAAATCATTGAAAAAAAGTTAATAGTTTTATGACGATTTATATATAAAGAGAATAATATAGACTGCTATGATTGGTCAAGATACTAAATTATGCTAAATTATACCTAGTTACATGACGTTGCTGACATCATGTAACTTTCATATCGAAAGTTTTTGTTATTAAAAGAAGAGAAAGATTTAAAGATATTGTTACTTCAAAATGAAAAAGAGAAATTCTTGAAAAAGCTAGCTATGAAATGAGAAACATCTGATGAGGAACAGCATAACACTTACTTCAGAATTTTATAATTATTTTATAATGCATATATTTGAATCATTTTGAATATTTTTTTATAAAAAAAAGAAATAAAGAATAAAATCAATATGATTTTAGCAAATTATAAACTTTATCTAAAATCATCTCATAAAATCCAAAGTGTAATAAAATGTAATGTAGTACATGACATTTGTATACAAATGTTGTTACATATGTATATAATAATTAATAAAAAATTATATGAAATCAATTCAATACTTTTATCAATTAAAACTTAATTATTAAAGGAAATTGAACAGATCATAAATCTTCATATTCAGAATTCAAAATATAAATGACTCAAATGAAGAAGCTTCAACAAGTATTTTTCATCGTTTTTCCCGAACAAAATTCTCTGTGTTCTTAGGTGATGAATACGAAGCAAGGATCACGCACAATTTCGTGTGTCGTACACTTAGAAGCGACATCATGGCGAATGGGTCGCGTGTCTAACCCTTAATTTCATCCACCGTTTACCATCTTCGCTTAGAAGGCACCGATTCCTCTTTCACCCTCGCACACCAGTCATGTAGTATTCGTGACGCTCGTTGTTTCCAGAGGAAAGTTATCTCATCAAGTCGTCACGAGGACGCCCCTCTTTGTTCGCAAAAGACGCGATTAAACTTTTCTTTGCTCGATTCACCACTGGTTCCATGCTCTGCGTTCCTTCTAGTACGTGTTTCGTGTCAGGTGTGTGCCGATTAGCAGGCTTCCGTTTTCATTTACTTCGTTTACGCTTCCTTTGTGCGGGAAGTATTCGCCTGCGATGAAAGATTAACGTGGCAGCTTTTGCTCTTCTTCCTTTCGGTTATTCTGATTTCTATTTTTTTCTTTTTCTTTTTAAAGCAACGTGGATTTAGTATTCTGCCTACTATTTTGTGAACCAAAATGCAAGATTTGTAAATATATAGAAAAAAGATATTAGAAAACTAAACTTTTTATATCAAAATAGTTTTAGGAACTTTGAAAATTTTTTTCATAAAAAATTTTATCATAATATTATGATATTATACGTAGTTGTAATGATTACAAAAAATGAAATTATTACAGATATGATTTTATGATTTATGAATGTAGTAATTTCATGATAATAATAATATATAATAAAAAATATTAAAAATAATTAGTATTTGTATTTATTATAACATTTATTTCGTATTATAATAATATTAAATAATATTTTCATATAATTACAAAAATTTGAAATATTTTTTGCAATCATTATATGTATGTTGTTTCTTTTACAATTTTATATAAAAACTCTTCCATTAAAAAGTATTATAAAATAGTCAAAACTTAATGATTTAGATTATTTGGTCTTGAAAAGTATAAAAGAAGTATGCAGCCTTTCGGTTCCCAGACTATGGTAAATTATGGCTTACCACAATTCTTATCCTCGTCTAGATAATTCTTGGCCAGTAAGCTTGGAATTTTTATCGGATGTGAAACAACAACCAATATCTGTGTGAAATTTTAAAGATGGATAATGGAAAAATCCAAGATATCTCTCGAAATTCTAAATCTTGTGTTATCTACTTTTGAAAATTAATTCTTAATTCCATAATAATTTTTTCAAAATTGTTTCTCTATACAAATAATCTCATAATTTTTTCACATATATCTAAAAAAATTAATAATAAAACATCGGTCAAAAATCAGATAACTAAGTATATTTTATTATACTTTATACTTTATAGGAAATTGATTTTTTTTTTAAAAGATTCCAAGAAATTTTATGATACTTGTTCATGTCTTCGTAACTACTTAAGACAATTGGAAATACTTTTTTTGATAAAAATAAAAATTTAAATTATTTGAATCTTCAATTATTCAATTTTTTCCAATACAAAAACTAAGAGAACTTTTTTTTTTAATCAGAATATTTTTTATTTTATACATTTATATTTATTTTAATGATTATTATTTTGTATATTAATTATCAATGTAAGAATTTTAAAATATTTATTTTTTTATTAAATATATATTATTTGATTCTTTCTTTTATATCATATTTAAATGCTTAAGTGAAGAAATGTTATTAAGAAAAGTAATATATAAATACGTTAAATACCATTATCGAGATGATAATTTATCAATGATTTGCGACGCGATATTGATATTAAAATAAAAGCTTCCGTGTATGAACAGACATTGTTCGGTTTTTATTAATATTTTACTCATACGGTTCTCCCTCCAGTGATCAAATGCTCCTCCTATTTTTTTCCTTTTCAAAGTAACACACCGCCCCCTGACCATAGCATGCTCATGTAGTGTTATTTCAATTGCAAATCGATACTAACGCGTGGTAAACACAGTTACAAACATAATTCGTTGGCATGTGTAACTCGAGACAAGATGGATCTCACGTTGGAAAATGAAATGATTTGATATTCTTTTCGATTCAGGCATAGGAAACTTTGTATTTTAAAATTCATAGATTTAAAAAATTGTTTTAGGAACAATTACTAAATTAAGAAAATTAAAAAAAAAAATTGTTCATTGAGAAAATAATAATATTATCATAATTAAAGATGTTGAGTTATTTATTTATTTATTTATTTTTCGTTTTTATGAATCTGAAATATTTTTAATAAATTTTTTTGGAATATATATTAGAAGAATTTATTACGTAATAATTAATTTTTATGTTATACGCCTTTTTTTTACATAATTCAACATAATGACATCTAGATAAACGATAATCTTCAAATTCACACGTTTACAATGTATACAAATTCATATTGCTTTTCCAAAATTTTATAATGCTTTCTTACCTATTGTTTACATTAGATATGAAGAATCGAAATAACCTTTAGAATGAAGAGACAAATCGAATGTTTAATGAAATGCTTGAAGAAGATTAAAAAAACAATAATGAAGATAAATGATGAAAATGAGTCAAAATATTGTAATGCTGAATGTACAAAAAAAAATCCTCCTGTTGAAAAGGTTTAGATTTAAAGTATTATACGTATAAAGAAAATTATATATATATAGAAAATTATCTTTTTTGAAATTTAAAAAATTTAAAAAAAAAATGATTTACATTTTAAATTTTATTTTGACAATTTTTTAATAAATCTTTTAGTTATTTTTAAAATTTTTAATTATTTTATTAATTTTTTAATGATAATTAATTAAACGAATTTTAACAAGGTTTTTGATCTATCATATTAAATAACTTAAAATTTTAACTCAACATATCATATAATTACATTTTAATAAATAATATTCATATATTTTTAGTCAATTCTCAATTTATTATCTTTAGATAAAATAACAAATAGAAGTAAAAAATATATAACCTCATTTTTTTTTGCAATAAATTAAAAATTTTTTTTAATTTATCAAAATTAATACATTTTATTTAGCTAATAAAGAATAATTTTATAATCAATTATTTCGTAATATTAAATTAATTCTAATTGTCTACATATAATAAATTTAAATATTATTAAATATAATTTAATGTCAATAATTTAAACTGTAAAAAACTGTAAAAATTTATATCGATCTGCTACAAATAAATTTTCCAATAAATAAATATTGTTTTCGTCCATAGTTGAATGAATGATCTTATATGATTGTGGACAATAATGTTAAAGAAGACCAGATTACGAACATCTCAATATCTATTTCATCTTAAAATATTAAATAATTAAAAGTCATTTTTTGCAGAAAATCTGTGACTGCATGCGTATTGCTGAAAACTCATCCAGATTCTCTGTACGCGTGATGGAAGCGATGAGACAGATGCAGAACGAGGATGAAGAAAACGATCTGCTTACCTCCACTGTGGAGGAAATCGTCGATTACATCCAGAAAAATTATCGCGACGATGGTGATGTTTATACTCAAGTGCAAACCACATTGAAAGAGATCTGTTCCCAAGGGTTAGTTTCTGCATCAAACGAAACAACCGGTGTAAGGCGAAAATTGTGTCTCGCGTGAGACACGATCGCGTTCAAGGCAACTGCAAACCGTTTATCTCGTTCGTATTCTCATGCATCTATCGACCAGTTTCGTTTATAGTTCAAACTGTTATCTGTGTAACGTTTCCATCGGTTCGTTTCAATGAAAATGTTTTTTTTCCAATTATAAATGAAGTTTCATCACTTAGAAGGCTTATGAAAGGATTTTTCGCTTAAATGAGATCTATAAAATTGTTGCAAAAAATAAAGAGAATTATCCAATCGATGTAAAAAGTTAAAATTAATTAGATTTGGTTTTGACTATGATTTATTTTAAAAATACAATATTTTTATATTAAATATTTACAAATATTTTTTATTAGTTAATTTTATTAAAAGTTTTATTATTATATGTTTAAAATAATGAATCTAATAAGAAATTTTTAAATAATTGTTTCAATAATCTTTTATTAAAATAATTATTATTTATTTTTTCAATATAATTATTAATTATCGACACACAATTATTAATATAATATTAACATGATCACTTAATTCAAATAATTTATAATTTTATAATATTATTTTTTTGTAGGATATATAATTTTGTTTAAAATAATTATATAACCATAATAATTATTTTATTTTCTCCATTATGCAAAAATGTCCATAGATTCATATGATTTATATGAATAATTTCCCATTTTAGATTCGCTATAGAATTATTAGGAAACGAATATCATTTGACCGGTCCAAATGCAATCTTGATGAATCAGACAACTTGTGCGAACACTCGAAAAGATTGTTTATTGTCTTTGCCAGTTAAAAAACCAAAACGTCGCAATAACATAGTTAACGATTGCGAATGTGAAACAACAACCGATGAAGAATCAGAATTTACAAGTAAAAATCAAAAAGTATCTATCAATGAAACAAGAAAAGATTTTCGAAAACAAGAAAAAAAACGTGAGATGAATCCAACTAAAATAACGCCAAAATGCTTTTGTAACGAAATTATTGATGAAGACGAATGTATATGTGAAGATGAAATTCAAGAAAATTTGAAAAATAACTCAAAAATACAAAGAAGCGAACAAAATATGCAAGAAAATAATAGTAAGAGGATAAATGAAAAAAGAAAAATAAGAATGGAACAACAGCCAATATTCAATTCTTCGAAAAGGAAAGAAAGTAATAAAAGAAGAAAAACAATAGAAAATAATGATAGAACAATGACAGAAAATATTAGATTAAATAAATTAAACTCAGATAATGTAGATGAAATTTACAATGAAATAAAAAATCTAATTCCATATTCAAAGAAACATGAAAAAGAACTGAAAGAATGGATTAAACATTGTCAAGAAAAGTGTAAGCAACAAGCAAAACGATATAAAAAATAATTAGATTCTTGTTCAATTGGCAAATTTTGTAAATATAATTCTAATGTGATTTATTATATATGTTATATATTATATATATTTATTTTTAAGATGAAATATTTTAATTAATTGAAAATCAATTATTTTTTTATATTCCTTTTTTGTATTAAATTTCTATCAAATATAGAGATTTGTATAAATTTTAATAAATATATAACAAATAAATTTTTATAAAATTATTTCTATTTTTATTTATTTTATTTTTATTTTACATTTTTATTGTTTTTTTTATTTATATTTTTTGTCAAAAGCATGATTTAATGTAAAATATGGAGAAAGTTGTAAAAATCTTCCAGTTCGATCGGTGGGAATTAAAAAACCAGAATGTATTGCAAAACAAAGTGCTTTACTTAAGTAAGATCTTATGCTATTACAATCTATGAAATTGAGAATATTTTTTATTAAAAATAAAAATATATTAAATAAAAAATTAAATAAATTTTGAATTTATTTATACCTGTATTTATATATTTGTGCAAAGGATGAATATTTCTCCTTCTTGAGTTTTTTTTTCGAAATCTATTGCATGCATTATTACGCTGTTTTCGAATGCTATCGGTGTATGCAATATTTTTTAAGTATCTATATACCAAATCAGAAACTGTCGATTTTTGATCATGTCGTCGAAGCAGATTATGATCAATATTTTTGTTATTTTTCTTCCGAGACGCCAAACTATTTATGATTATGAATGATTATAAAATATCATAAAATATCATTAAATTATCATAATTAAATTAATTTTTCTTACCTAACTTTCTTTTCCATTGTTCTTTTCTTTCTTATCGTTTTACACCGACAATATATATTTTTTAATATCATTTATATATTAATAAATCGTTTGATTTATTATTAGAAATTATTATTATTATTATATTATGACATTTGATTTATTAGAAACTAAAAAACTTAATAATATAAAAATTTTCGTGTAATTGATAACATATTACTCTTGAATTTAATGTCATTTTCCTTAAAAATATAAAGGAAAATATTTTGTTTATAATATAATATATATATAAATGAATTTATCTCTGATATAAAAATATAAATACTTCAAATAAAAAATTTATTTGTAACTTTTTACCAATAGATGATAAAAATATCTCTTACGTAATGTAGTACGTATGTAGTTTTATAAAATAACTACATGTAGCGCTGTTAGAAAAATGACAGTTTACATTATGGTGATCTTATAAGAATCGTCAACATTAATCAATTATAAATATGTCTCATAAGGTGATATTTTATTATATTTAAAAAATATATCTTTAATTTCAAACATATTATTTATTTAGTATTTATTTATATATGTATTTCTTAAATTTTCACGCATGATTATAATAATTTCACAAAATTATGACATTTTAATTTTAAATCAATTATTTATGATTATTAACAATTTCAAATCTATTGACTTTTTTATATAATATATAATATATAATAGATACATAAATAATTTTGAAAACTATAGATAGAAATCAAATTTTTGAGTGATATTAAGAAAATATTAAAAGTATTTTTATTATTTTATATCTTAGGGAACAATTAAAAAGAATTTAACAGCTAAAGATGGACAAGAACCAAATATTAAATTTAAATCAAAAAATTCATCACCTCATAAAGAGTCAGAAAATTTTGAACAATTAGATTTAAAATTAATAAGAATGTCACAAACTCTTCAAAGAAAAAAGAATGATGATCATTCAAGATTAACATATAATTTACAATCAAACAAAAGCAATACGAAACAATCTATTAAATCTGCTAAAATTATTCCTGTTAAGGAAAGTTTATCTTCAACATCAAAATTAAATGTTAATAGTCCTAGATCATCAAAAAGTATTTTAACATCAAAAACATCAACTGATTCTACAAAAAAAATCAATAATATTACTATAAAAAGTAGTAAAAGTAGTACTGGAAGAATAAAAAGCAATTATTCAGAAAAGAGAGGATTAAGTACAATATATGTGCCACAATCACTTTCAAGCAAGCTTAATGCTAAATTATCAGATAAAAATTCTAGTTCGATATCAAAAGACAAAGAACAAATTAAAGCACATACAAATACCTCAGAAATAACTGAATCAAAATTAAAATCAAGAGAACGTAAATTATCTAGAACATTAAGTCCTAGTGAAATAAAAATGTTACATTCTGCTAAAAATAGATTAGATTCATTACAGAAAATGGATCAAAATAAAGAAGAACAAGCAGATTATGAATATGATTATGAAGATGATTTTGAAGTAAAATAATATATTATAATACATGTTTATATGTATTATTATATGTTTGTAATTTTAATTTACATCATTTTATAGGATTATGAGTCTGATTTTCAAGAATGCACAGATAGTGAATCATCTGAAGTTAGTGAAGAAACAAATAATTATACTAATTTATCACTAGATCCAATCGAATTACATACTACAAAACAAGTATTGATATTTATTTTATTATAAAATAATATTTTTTATTTTATTATAAAATATAATAATATTTTTATTTTAAATTACTATTTTATTTTAGCACAAAATTGTGAACAGTACTGAATCAAAAGAAGAAGAACATATGCATGATTCTGGTCATTATGAACTTACAGAAGCAAGAAAAAGAGCAGCAAGAATAGAATTAATTACAAATGATCCAAAATTATCTTCTCTTCTTGAAATAAAACAACCAGTTAATAAATCATATAGGTTTGTTTTAACTAAAATCAAGTTTCAAGATAATTAAATAATATATTGTACAGCTTGTATTGTATTTATTAAATAATTATATAATTAATTTATCAAATGATTTTGGAAATAATATTTATTTTAATAAATACTTTAATATATATTTTAATATTTTATACTTTAATATATATTTTAATATTTTATACTTTAATATATATTTTAATATTTGTGTATATTTTTTTATATAGTGAAGAAAAATCAGAAAATAAATCATTACCATTATCTACTGATGAAGGATTTGAAGATAGTCGTTCCGGTGATTTTACAAAATCGCCATCAATCTCACAAATTTCATTTATTAATTTCCATAAAGTTAAAGAAAAAAAAAAAACAAAGGTAATAAATTAATTTGAAATAAATTAAATTTTTCATTAATACTTTTAAATTAATTTTATCTATTAATACTTCCAGAAATCTAAAAGAACTTTAAGTAGAGGTGAAGAACTTTTAGAAATGATAAAATTAGATGTTATGGAGTGGTCTCTTTTAGAATGTTTACCTATACCATATGAAGAATTTATTAGAAATTATGGAAAATTAAATACTCAACAAGTATGTTAATAGCCAATTATTATTTTTATTATGCAATAATAATATGATAATAAATATAAATAATAAATTCGATTTTTAGATATCAACACAAACTGGTGAAGATAATATTGATATAGAAATACAAACAGAGAAAATTATATTTAAAAATAAGTGGACTCAATTCCCTATAACTTGCAGAAATAATATACAAACCAAGGAAGATTTAGACTTGTTTCGTATGGTATATAAATTTATTTTTTAATTATTAATATAATTAATTATTATTAATATAATTAATTATTAATATAATTTCAGGATCAAATTGGAACTGGCAGCGATAATGATATAGAAACTGTGAATTCTTTATTATTACAATCTTTTGATATATTACGATTAAATGATTTTATAAATCGCGCAGGAAAAGTAATATTATCTTTACTGGAAGAAAGACGATCTGGTGGTAATGTATTTAAAAATGAAAAAGAAATACCATTCAGTGATGGTATTGTCAAACTTTGTATAAATTCTGTAACATTTCTGGCTGGTAGAACAGTAACAATAATTCATTATTCTGAAGTCCTAAATAAAATCTTATTGACTATTCATTCTCCAGTCGAAGAAGTAAGAATTATTTATTCAAGATTTATTATATTAAATTTGAAGCAATAAAAATTATATATTTTATATAGGAAATTGAAACATCCAGCAAACAAGATTATATAACTGATTGTTGTATTGGATGTATTTGGAATATTTCTGAACCATCTATGCCAATTAAATTATTTTATTCTATCTGTCCTATTACTGCATGTTGTTTCCATTCGGCAAATTATAATATTATATTTGGTGGATTGCAAGATGGGTATATTACTTTGCTAGTTATTTTCAATATTTTACTATGTTTTATTTATATTTTATATGAAAATAAACAAAATTTATATAATTATAGATCAATAAGTCTCTGGGATTTAAAAGAAGATGAAATGTGGCATCACAAAATTACAGATAAAGCCAATAATTTAGATTGGACAATACGAATACCCACATACACAACAGCAACAAATATTGATATAAATATTCATACTACACAAATCGTTGCAGTACGTGTATTATCTAAAATTGAAGAAAAATCATTGGTACGATGTAACAATAAATTTATACCAATACAGGTTTGTTAATATTATTAAATATATTATATTTAATTAATTGCATTTAATAATGTTGTTGTAATTAATAATGTATTAATTTATTATATTATATATTATAATTAATATTATTTATATTAATTACTAGATAACTTTATATTAATTTTTAATTGACATTTTATTAATTAACTTTAATTATTAATATGATTTCGCAATAGATATGTAGCTTAAATGAAAATGGTACTCTTATTATATGGAGTGTTTTGCATAATATGGGCAAAAATATTGAAGATTTAGGACTATCATTTTGGGGTACTATAAAGCTTGTTAAAAGTCAAGAATTGTTTTTACAATCTAATCATAAAAAAAAGTAAATATTTTGTAATAAGTTGTGCATTATGTATTGAATATCAATTTTATTAGAATATTTTAACTCTTTATAAGGATCAATGCAGCTACTTTTATTGATATGCACGTGGATTGTATTAATAGTAACAATTTTTATATTGCTACTAATAGTAACAATATTTTGCATGGTACTTGTATTGGTAAAAAAACTAATCCTGCTATATACACAAAGTTGGATACTAGTAAGTTATCAATGGTATCTTAATTTTAATTTGTTAATTATTCATTTATTTTATTTGATATTTCAGGTGCCTGTGGAAATGTAACTTATATAGAAAGTTGTCCATTTGATTATTCATTTTTTCTGGTAAAAAATTTTTATGCAAATTCATAAATTTTTTAATATTATTATATTTCTAAAGTAGTTTGTTATTATAGGTTAGCTGTGATGATGGAACAATTCGGTTGCACTCTTTAAATACTGAAAAACCAATTTTACAATTAAAAGATGAAGACAGTACATATATGATTAAATCAATACAATGGTCACGGTCAAAACCATTTACATTTTTTGTATTAGATAATAAATCATGGTAAGAAGACATAAGAAGACATAATAAAATGAACATTGATTTAAATAATTTAATTTAATTAAATAATTTTACATATTAATATTTTAGCATACATATATGGGACTTAAGTAATAGTGATATATATCCAACATATAAAATAAATATGCAAAAAAATGGAAATATAAAAAGTATGCAATTATCATATTGTAAAACAAAACGAGATATGTCTCATCAATACTTGGTATGTTAATTTTTTTATATATTGCAATTTATGATTCAATATATTATTTTTTTTTTTTTTTTTAGGCATTTGGTATAGAATCTGGAGATGTAGAAATACACAAATTAAAAACAAATTTTTATCACTCAAAAAAAGAAGATTATTTAGAAGAATTAAATACTTTTATGCGATATATTGCAATTTTATAATTAAGATAAAATCATTAATAGAAACTATTCAAAAAAATTGAAACTTTTTTATATTCTCAGTGAATTAAAAAAAATACTATGGATACTATGGATATATATATATTATATTTGTATTTTTCAAGTAAACTGTATTCAAAAATAATATTTAAGGACAATCCCATAATCATTTTAAAAACATTTTGTTAATGATAATGTTATATCATTTTAACAGATAAAACGCAACTTATACAAAACTATTATTATTTATTAAGCAATTATTTATTAACTATATTATTATGAAATTGTGTACAAATTATATACAATTAATTGTTTTATAATATAAAAAAATATTTAAATAATATAATCCTAATGAAGAATAATGTAGTTTATAATACAATTTTTATTATTTATTATTTTTTTTATTATAGTGAAATTTTATTAAAACATGAATATATATATACATACAATAACAGTAGATATGATATTTAATGATGCTTAAGCAATTTATAACAACAGAACAAAAAATATATATATAAAAATCATGTTATAAAGAGAACTCAAACTTTTTACACCACTACAATTAACTTGTTTCACGATATCGTTAATAATATCGGAATAATTGCTCATTGCTCGTTGAATTTGATGAACTTCTAACTGTAGATGTTGTGTCCCTTCCTACAAAAAAAAACATTTGCATTTGTTTTAATTACTTCTTTTTATCTAAATCAAATGATCGTTAATTTACAAAAATTAATTCTTTCTTATAAAATTTTATGTTATATATTCATAATGTGTGATTATTGTTCGTGGATCGATCAAATTTTAACAAGAATTAGAAATGAAATAAAACCAGAGAAAAAGAAACGTCGTGTCTACGTAGATCCTGTTATAATAGTGCATGGAGGTGCAGGAAAAATTCCTCGTAACAAACGTAAACATATACTCCTTGAGGTTGGAAAGCATTACATTCAAATCAATATTCAAATTGTTGTTAATTAGGAAAATAAAAATTTTTAATTCAAATAGGTTAAAAATGCAGCAATTGAAGCATATAGCGATCTTATTAACGGTCGATCAGCAGTGGATGCGGTAGAAAAAGCAATTTCTTATATGGAAAGTAGATCATTATTTAATTGTGGAAAAGGAGGTTCTTTAGATATTAATAATGAAGTTGTCATGGATGCTGCTATAATGACAACAAAAGATGCTGGATGCGTAGGTGCTGTACGTGATATAGAACATCCGATTTCTTTAGGTTTGTATTTTATGATAAAATAATATTCATTTTAAAAAATTTTTAATTGTAATATAATATATGCAGCACGAAAAGTGTTAGAAAAAACGGAACACATCTTAATTGTTGAAAAAGGAGCTCAAAAATTTGCATTAGATCACGAAATTCCAATTTTACCGCCAAGTAGTTTACGTGAATTCTCTTCATTAAGTTCATTCAAATCCATAAGTGAATCATTTGAAAATGAACAAGAAGAATGTGAAATAAACGAATTGAAAAATGAAAAAAATGAAAAAAATGAAAAAAATGAAAAAAATGAAGAAAATGAAAAAAAAAAATGTGATTCAAATTGCGTTATATATCGATATGAAGAAGGCGAAGTATATCCTCGTGAATTATCTGATGATGATGTAGATATCGTAGATGAACCAATAATTTTACAAGTATGTTTTTTGTACTTTTGCTTTTCAATTTTGATTAAAAAATCATCATATTTGTCGAATTGTATTTATAAAATATTAATGAAAAAATAATATCTATAGTTTCGTATATTCTCACCAAATCATATTATATAAAATATAATTGAAAAATGTTAATATCAGATTGGTGCAGTTGGAGTAGTTGCATACGATCGTAAGAAACGACTTGCAAGTGGAACATCGACAGCGGGAGAATCTGGAAAACCAGTTGGTTCTGTAAGTTCAATCGGTACCGTAATTGGTTGCGGCATTTATACAAACGAACTTGGCTGTACTTCTGTTTCTGGTAATGATTCTAGTATCTATTGCTATGCACCAGCACGTAAAATAATTAGAAAGTTATCTGAAGATATATGTATAACTAGTGCAGTAAACAGTGTACTGCAGAACTTCGAAATGGAAACTGGAGATTCTCATGTAGGTGCTATTGCATTAGACGCAAAAGGAGAACCTTGTATTTCTTTCAGATGTATACATTTTCCATGGGCTTTTTGTGAAAAAGGTTATGTTTATTATGGAATGGTAAAAAATGAAAAATATAGAGAAAAAATAACTATACTTGAACGACCTTTGGACTGTATGTGCTTAAGTTCTGATGAAGAGTAAAAAAAATATTTGATTTTATATTATATCGACATATATTATATTATGTGTTATATTATATATATTCAAATTTATTTGTATAAAGATTTATTTTTAATAATATTAATTTTATTTGATTTGGATTATATATTAGTATCTTATTATTTTAAAGCTAATATTCTTACGTACTGGAAATATAATACTTTCGTTTGAATCGTATATCCCATACATAGAAAATGCGGGTGTACGACCCTTGAAGGTACTTCCGAAAAGTTTGTCCATTTCTAACAACATAGAATAAATCTCATCTCGTCGCAACTCTGTCATATTTTCATTCGTTATTACCTAAAAATAATCCAATATCTATATTATTATTATAAAATTATAAAATACTATAAAATTTTTTTAATATCAAATATACCATGCCCAATGGTGCCCATGTAAGTAAACATACTTCATTCGAATCTACTTCATTAAAACATAACGTTCGATATTTATTATTTCGCATTTGATTATTATGTTTTTTTATTAAAATACCTAAAATATCATAATTAAAATGTAAAATAAAAAAAATTAGTTTAAAATTTATTAATTTTTTTGTATAAATGTTAATAAATTAATTTTTTTTTTATTTATTTGTCCAATATATTTACCACTTTTTTCAATTTTCTTCAAATCAACAAAAGCTACGTCACCAATATTAGACATCATACAATCAAAGGCACTCAAGTCTTTTCCAACTCCGTTTGCTACAAATTTTGTTGGTTTTCTTGTTTCATTGATATTAGAATTGCGTCGTTTCATTGTTATCATCGTGCAATGTGTACGCACCTTGTTTAGTTAAGGAATGTAAATTATATGGCATTTGCCCATCATTGTCACTCAGACCAACAATGGAACTCTCTGTAAAGAAGTTAGCAACTGCTTCCGTGTCGCAATAAAACTTTGAATTCGAAATAATTTTCAATACAGCCACAAAAGCATTCCATCCTACAAAAAATATGTTTTGCTTGTTAACAATAACAAATTATCTTAGTTATTGTTTCTAACAAATTATTTAATTTATTATAAATCACTATTTAAGAAAATAAAAAAAAAATGAAAAATTATATTTACCCATATCTCGGTATCCCGTAAAACACGCTTTAGCTCCTTTCAAGTCTTTTAAATTTTTGAACCGCGAATCTTGTTTCACAACTGCTGCAATTCTAATGAATTCATTGTTTCTCTTGGGTACTACTTGTGCCATTGTTTTTAAACCAATTCTATTTTAAATATTACCAATATAGTCAACATTATTTTAAACATAATTATAATTTTTTTTACAAAATATTATTTTTTCCATGAATACAATTCTCATCTTTACTCACTTTCTGGCCTGGAATAATTCTTCTGGTTTTGCAATAAATATATCTGCACGTTCGGTCTTAAGAGCTTTTAAACAGTCTGCTCTTGTTAATTCTTGAATACAGGAAATCGCTGGTTCTACACCATACACAATCGAAGCTTCTCTAAGCCATCGACATTTATTTTCTTCTAAGTTCGAAACAACACACCATTTTACTCTTCTTGATGGATGACATGATACGCGATTGTTAGCGCCCATAAAACGAGGGACTACGATTAAATATTAAATTTTAAATAAAATCCTAAATTATTTTTTTTAATTTGCAAGTTATTCGTATTATAATGAATCATTGCTAATTACATTTTACTAGAAAGTCTTCCGGTGTTTCCAAAATATCTGTGCTCACAGGTGTTGGATGATAATTTTCTAATAATTGTCGTAGCTTCCAACCGAATTTGTCTATCTTCAAAGAAATCATTATCTTTTCCACCTTTTTTGCTACTTCTCTGGTAAAATGCAAATATCACTTAAAATATACATTATTTAATCAAATTCTTCTTGTTAACATTTTCTACTAACGATCTAGCGATAATTACTGGCCAAGGTTTCGTGATCCATACACATGGTTTATCGAGTTTTACAGGTCTCGTTGTACCATCCGGACAAAGATATTTGTAATCTTCCTTGTTAATTCGTTCATCCTGATTTCATAATTCATTAACAAATTATTAAAAATTCTTATATTATTATATTATTATATTATTATATTATTATAATTTAAAATAATTAATGTATTTTATTGCACATGAAAATTAATTATTTCTTGCTTCATGAAAAAAACAGAAAAAATAATATTTTTAAATCTTTTATTTTTCATTACTTTTTTTTATTATCTCAAACGGATTAATGTGTCATTTATAGATTAATTCTTTTACCTTAAAATGTTCCAGAGTATCATTTAATCTAACCCAGGCAACGTCACCTGCGTTATCAGTAAGGCACAATAAGGCACCTTCGCGACCATGATACATATCACTCGAATAACAGCCCATTGGATTGTCGCATGCAGCACAAAGATTTCTATATTTCGATTCTATAAGGGAAAAAATTGTTATAGAGTGATTAATGTTCTATATTGTTTTCTATTTATTTAAATTGTTAAATACCTACTTAAATTACTATCATATATAGTATCTGCGGTCCAAGGCCCAGCTATACAAGCTGTCTCAAAAAAATTTGACAAACCATTCATTCGATCTTCTAATAACGTCTTATGTGGATCACAATTTCTCGGTATTATCCATTCTTCAAAATACTACAATTGTAATAAAGGTATGTTAATTCTCTCATTTTTTTTATATTTTTTACTTTATATGATACTATTATATTTTATATCTAATTTTATGCTTAAAATATTTATTTAAAATAGAATAAATTATTTTATTCAATAAAAGCTTTGAAAATGATTTAAGTAGATTTTGAGAATATTTAGAAAAAATTAAATAATTATTATATTTTATATAAATGTTGATATATTTTTTAAATTTATCTAATATTTAAAAATTTAATATTATAACAATAAATTTCTTCTATTTTTATATAGTGTAGTTTATATATTGTATGTAATAATTTAATTGATAACATAGTTTTTAAAAATAAAAATAATAAAATATATATCATCTATAACCAATCTTGTATATATATAGCAATTGTTCTTTAAGTTATTAAAAGAGAAATTCGAATTGTTTTAAATTATTAAACTTAATATATGTAAATTAATTAAAATTTTTTTATTTTTTTTGATATTTTAATAAACTAAATTACTCAATAATCAATCAACTTTGTTCTTAGGAATATAACTCATTAGTTACTTCAATTACCAAAAATTGATTTATAAAAAAAACATAAAAAATAAAAAATAATTATAAAAAAATTAACCGTTGAAAAAGAATTGGTCCAATCATCAGTAGTATCTAATCCAGGATGACAAAATCTTTTACCCTTAATGTCCCATATATTTCTCACGTTTTTAGAGACTATAACTACCATTTCATAACGTTGTTTCTCTAATAAAAAATAAAATAATAATGGTAAAACATAAATTTTAATATATTCAAATATTAATAATCAGTAATATAACTTTAAATTACTATTTGATTTACTTTGTTATTACCGTCTGAAAATAATCTTAATTCGTTTGTGACTAGAATGTTGTACTCGTTATACGCGGACGCTGCAACCAGATCTTCCGGTTCCAATACAGTAAAATCGGCTTTACTCATAGACAAATATCGTAGGCAATTAAATCTATATAATTTAATATCGTTAAAGAAACAAAAAAAAATTAAGATATTAAATAGAAAAAAAAGCAAAATTAATCAATATATATTAAAAAAGTATAAAACTTATCATTTTTCCTATTAATTTGTTATACTCGCCTATCACTTCCTATAACACACTCTATCTGATTCCCTGAGATTGTCAATTGTGGGCAAAGTTTGCGAATTCCTTTTATTGTATGAATACTTTCAACCATGCATAGTTTTACTGAAATGATATTTTTTTTTTTTGTGATTTTATCTTATTTTGATTACGCAAAAGAAAATTATGAATAATATATTATCAATGATAAATAATTTGCTCAATGCTCAATTTAAGTGAAAAATTGTATTAAACAATTTTTTATAATATATTATAATATCATTCTACTCTTTTATGAAAATTATCAAAGTATTATTTTATAATATTATTTGACGTTTTACCAAAATCATAGATTGTGTTAATATCACGATATTATTATCAGCTTTATTACTATTGTATAAGAATTTAAGAAAAAATTTTTTATTGTTTATTTGTTATTTTTTTTTTAATTTCTAATTATGATTTTATTGATTAATTTCTAATTATGATTATAAAATTTGATTATTAAATATGATTATAAAAATGATTATAAACTTTATAATTCAATAAAATATTAAGACAAGAAATATTTTGAATATTATTAAAAATTACTTACAACTTTCAGCATTGATATTTTGATGAAAAAATGCGATGAAAAAGAATAAAACAAATAATAGAATATCCATCTTCGATAATTTTCCAACCAATATTTTCATCAAAAATAACTTAAGTTTTCGGTCTTTCACTTTTTTAAAAAGAAGATTCTTTAAACCAATTATTAAAAAGTATACGATATTTTTTCACACGTTTTAACACAAATTATTAATTAATAACATAAACAGTAAAATACAAATATTATTTCATAATAAAAATACAAAATGTTTAGAATCAATTTCAATCAAACTTTTTACGTAAAGATGATAAATTTTATTTATCATCTATCTATAAATATCTGATGATTTAAAACATTAATAAAAATTGTATTTCTCTTAGTAATATAATTTTTTCATTATATTTCTTCTATTTATTTTTTCTCGTTTTTTTTATATCGTTATTATTATCATTATTATATTAAGAATTCAAATTTTGTTTCAACAATTCTATTTAAAATTTCATTGAAATCGATTCTAATATTTCGCAATCATCAATTCTTCTGCTTCTCTTACATATCACTAAAATTCAATTAATACGATATTGAAACGAATCAATGATTTTTCAATGATTACAAGAATAATAATTAGTTGATAACGATTATTCATTTCTATTCATGATATAATTGAATGAATCAACACAATATTTCTTTTATATTTTTTTTTGATGAATAACGTGATAACAAATATAGTGACATCACTTAATTAAATTTTCAATGATTGTAAAAACAATAATTATTTTATATTTTCTTATACTTTCGACAACACATAACTTCACTTTTCACAGAAAAGACTGAATTTTTTTTATATTATTTCTCTCATCAGAGAGCTAAATACAGATGTTCGACGGCTGAACTAGAAAACAGTAGCGGATAAACAATGCACAGTCGGTTTTAAAAGGATTGACTATGAATTACATGGAAAAGGTCAACCGGTTTCTTACATGAAGTAAGAGTAATTCTCTGCAACTTTAACTTTTCAACAACTACTTTGGAGATGCCACAAACAACAATCGATGAATTTTTATATGGCGCCTGAAAAACGAAGAAAAAGATTTCTTTACGTTCGATGTCTATATACTCTATGTAGATTGGATTAAATCGAAACTCTACTGATATAGTGATGTGACCAAAACTCCACTAGGGAACTGGAATTATTGAGACTGGTGGGGGTTCATGCATAATGCACATATATATTATAAACTTACTTGTTGGTATAGTAGATAATGTTAACATTTATTATCCGGAACAAATTTAACAAACGTTTTACAGAAATATTACAGAAATAAATATTATATGATAAATTTATAAAAATTTATTATTATATTTTGTGTATTCTTTGTAAAATAAAATTTAATTATTGTGGAAGAAGAGAAACAAGCAAATATTCTCGTATTTATATATATTTCTTTTATGTATGTATATTTTCCACATATTTTCTTAATAATTCTCTAATTTCCATAATATGGATTACAAAAATTAAATTTATTATAAAAATATTTTAATTTTTTTATAAGTAAAGAAATTACATAAGATAATTTTTATTTATTTTTTTTTAATTTGTTTTTTTAATAATTGTATTTTTTTATTAAGAAATTTGTATTAAGTATTTT
>NW_006263353.1:261055-271161 GCF_000469605.1 Apis dorsata | reverse complement strand
ATAATTATTTTAATATTAAAAATATCAGAAACAATTGGAAGCAAATTATTATCATCGATATGTAATATCTTTTCTCTTAAAGCAAATACATATTTATTCGAATTTTTATGAAATATTATTCAAAATTTGCAAAAATATAAAAAATTTTTAAATTTTTTTTAAAAATATTAAAAAATTTAAATTTTATGTATTGATATCTACTGAATTATTTAAATAGATGTTAAAAAAAATTGTAAAGTAATTCAAGTAAATCAATTATTCGATTTAACAAAAAAATTACATTTCATTTAAAATAATAATATTCTCCATATTTATTTAAAATATATATATATATTAAAAAAAGAAAAGTATTTGTAAAAATATAAATTTAGAAATGATTTGTTATATATTTTTGATAAAATGAGTTCTATTCAAATAAGATAACTAATCAGTATTGATAGAAGTGTATAATGTGTATAATTATCTAATAATGTGCAAGTAAGATAATTGAAACTTTAACTATTATTTATTTACGACGTAATATTTTTCTTTTTTTTAAAACATTTTCAGAACTTAATCAATTCATGAAAACAAAATAGTTTTATTGTAAGTCTTAAATTATCTTTTATTAAATTTAAGATTTTATATATATATAAAATATATATTATATATATATGTATATATTTTATATATATTGATTATATTAGATTGAAATATAGTTACCATAGTTGTCTATTCTAAAATAAAAATTTATTCGTTTAATTATGTTTAGAAATTGAAAATCTCATTTTTTATTTATAATTTATATAAACAATGATAATGATCGCATATAATATCGCATTTATATAAACAATGATAATGATCGCATAAATATTACGAGCATACATATAGATAAAATTTAATAGATATATGAAAAGTTTTTTGCAAATAATTCGAAAACTAAAATCAATCATCATTAAAGAAAGAGTTATCATTATTAAAAAAAAAAAAAGTTGTTCAAAATGATGATTTTTATGATATATTTTAAAATCATTAAAATCTATAAGAAAGAAACATATTAACAAATTTATTGTTTATAAATATTATAAACTTTAATTTAATATTTTGTAAATACATGGCCTTGAGATATATATAGCAATTTATATAAAATATTTATAGTATTTGATAAAATAGAATAATTTTCTCGAAATAGTTTTATTAATTACTGTTCAAATGTAGTATTATTAGTTACTCTGTAATGATAAAATCATGTTAAAACATACATAATATATATATACATATATACAATTTGTTATCAATATACCAATATCAATATACCAATAATATTGCACGAAGACAACATGCATCTGTAATAAAATGAAATAAAAAAAGACAATATTTCTTATTCTCATTTTTCATTTCATATTTTTTATTTCAGAGTTGTATAGACATATCTGTATTACATTAATTGCTAGTAACATAAAGGCAACGTCGACTTCTAATAATAGATATTAAATACATTAAAATGTAAGCAAGCAATATGTATGTATATATATATTATCATTAGTGATACTTCGAATTAAAAATTAACTAGCAAGAAGATTATTCTCTCTCATAATATTTCGAGATATTACCACTACATAGCAATAGCGCTAGTATAGCTATGTACATGCGAAATATCAAATACTTGTGATTTATTTTTAAAATATTAGTATGATCTTCGAAAAATTGACAGTTCATTTTATTTCTACAATATGAAAAATATGAAAAATGAAACATGAACAAATATTGTTGCTAAATAATAATAATCTTTTTTATTATAAAAAAACAACTTATATTAATTTCAAAATGGATTTATATAAAGATGGACTATATAAATAGAATCTGATAATAAAAACGGTATTTATTATGTCGTTATTTATTTAAAATAAAAAAACAAAAAATCACTTAAAAATGAATTTAAATAATATGAATTTAAAATATTAATAGAATTACTTTGTTACATTGAAATTTTATTTATTTAAAATTTCAAAATTTAAATAATTTTGAAAAAATATATGTTATAAAATATAATATTATATATATTTTTATTCAAATTTAATGGTATTTTTAAATTGTATCTACATATGATAACATATCTGTTTTCTTCCTCTATGTCATATTATCTTAATAAATTTATATTTGTTTTATTAATACACTTATTATTTTCAGATAATAAATTCTTTTTAATTAATTATACTAATATATTTTAATTGCAGGAAACAATTGTTTATCATATTATTGTATATTGTTTATTAACAATTGAATTTAAATACATTGTTTTGTCTAAATTTAAATATTTAAAAAAGTTTTTTCTTAATATTTATTTATTACTATTAAAATTATAAAGATAAAATTATAAAGAATGAAGTTAAATTACATACAATTGCCTATTAAGGCACATTATTTCTTTTTTATGGCTGGTAAGTATTAATAATTAAGTTTAAACATATATTTTTTATTATATTATTCTCATATTATTTTTAATTATAGCAATGGGTCCAATTCTTCCATTTTTACCAGTATATGGCAAACAACTTGGTATTTCTGCATTAATTATGGGCAGCATTACAGCCATTTTACCAATTTT
Organism: Apis dorsata; assembly: GCF_000469605.1. NCBI lineage: Eukaryota > Metazoa > Arthropoda > Insecta > Hymenoptera > Apidae > Apis > Apis dorsata. The sequence continues at coordinate 268,574 of NW_006263353.1, read as the reverse complement.
ATTTTTAATTGCTAAACCAACTTTTGGCTTTCTTGTGGATTATTTTTATTCTTGGAGAAAAACAATTTTTATTATATTACTAACAGCAACAAGTAGTTGTTATATTTGTATGTACTTTTTATCAGTGCTTCCAGGTCCAGTTTTTCCAGATCATAGTATTAATAATGTATCCTGTGATTTATTACCATATTGTACACCACAAGTAATTTTTTATTTTAATTACAAAAAATTATATAAATTATTTATACAAATTAAAAATTAAACATTTTTTAATTTTTCTACTTTAGGATATTTCTAAGCCATATTTATGTATGGGAGTAAAGAATGCTATGTGCCATTGGACTTGTACAAATAAAAATTTTTCTCTATCAATACAATTTCAAGCAATTAATGAAGAAATAAATTTTGTCTCAAATTCCACATGTTTAATTGATAAAAATAGTACTTCATATTGCTCCGAAAATAATAATTGCAATGTTATCTGTGATAAATTTGAAGATAGTTACTGTCTATATACATCTATAACTTTTTGGAGTTTTGTTTTATTAATGTCTCTTGGTAATATTGGTTTCAATGTAAGCAATTGTATGAGTGATGCAATTTGTTTTGATATATTAGGTATTATATAATTTCATTTATTTTTATTTAGAATTATTAATAATAAATATAAGTAATTTAATCTTAGTTTATTGTTATTCATTTTTCAGGTGAAAATGGTCAAATGGGATATGGTAGACAGCGTGTTTGGGGAACTATAGGTTTTGGAATTTCAGCTTTTTTAGCTGGTTATGCAGTAGATTATTGGTCTAAAGGAGAAATTATTAAAACATATACACCTGCATTTTTACTTATTCTTATATTTACAATTATTGACTTATTTTGTTGTAAAAAATTGGATGTAAGTATCTATTATAACATTTAAAATAATATTTTAGTTATAAACAATTTATTAAAAATAATTTTTACAGCTACCATTAATGACAGCGTCCACAAATATATTGAAAGATGTTATAAAACTTTTAAAATTGAAATCTATAATTATATTTCTCTCTTTTACAACAATTGCTGGCATTCTTGATAGCTTTATAATTTATTTCTTATTTTGGTAAATTTTTATTTCAATAATATAACTTTTGTTTAAATAATTAAAATTTTTCGAAATATATGATAAATAAAAAAACATGAAAGAGTCATACAAAAATAATATGTTTCAAATAGGTACTTGGAAGATCTTGCTATGACAACTAATTGCATGAGTAAAATTAAATTAATAGAAGGTTTAATTGTGGCCGCAGAAACTCTAGGTGGTGAAGTAATATTTTTTTCTTTCTCTGGTAAGTTATTTATTTATATAATTAAATTTTATATTTTATGTAATTTTGATATTTATTCATACTTTTTTATAGGCAAAATCTTAAAGAAATTAGGATTCGGATATACTTTTACATTCTGTTTTATATGTTATGCTTTACGACTTGGATTAATTTCATTAGCATCAAATCCATGGTGGGTAATACCAATTGAATTATTTATGCAAGGACCTACTTATGCACTTTGTTATACAACGATAGTTGCCTATGCAAGCAAAATTGCTCCACCTGGTACATCAGCTACGATTCAGGGAATTGTAGCTGGTATGGATGATGGTTTTGGTAAATAAAATTTATAATTAATTGGTTTTTAAACAAATAGTTTTTAGATATTATAGTATTTTTTTTAAATATTATAGATAATATATTTATATATTAGATATTATAAAAATATTAATATTATTTTAGGTTTTGCAATTGGAAGTTTAATAGGTGGAATATTATACAAGTTATTTGGAGGAGTAACAACATTACGAATATTTTCATCGATTGCCGCTATAACAGCATTTATATATTTTATTTTGTACCTAAAATATTTAAAAGATATGATACCAGGTAATAAATTTATTAATTTATAATTCTATTAAATTATCTTGAAAATTCTTGAACATTTTATTTTTTATATTATTATTATTAAAAAAATATCATTTATTATAGATACAAAGAATAATATAGAATGGAAAACACCTGAAGAAGCAGGAAAAAAATGTACAATTGCAGAGAGCTAATTTTACAAATATAAATTAGACATATTTTTGCAATGCAAATGAATATTGTTGTTAATAATTATTATTTTATTAATAAATATTTTTATCAATTTTAAATATATTATAAATATATAAATAATATAATAATTAAATAATAATATAATAATTAAATAAAAATATAAATAAAATTTTATATATTCTTGATTTAATTCTTATTATATTATATCTTTGTTAAGAAAAAAAAATTTTTTACATGTGACAATTTATGTAACGCTAAAGTTGAACAGCTGTTGTATCTTTGGTCGCCACGTGATTGGCTTGACAAAATGACAGGTGTGTGGCGTTTGGACACTTTGCCATCTGATGTTTTGATTTTAATTTTCGATTATTGCCATGCGTTTGATTTGGTGCGACTTAGTGAAGTATGTACACGTTTCTACGATATTATACGGGAAGAAACACTTTGGATTAAGAAGAGTAAACAACCGATTGTGACAAATCAAACTTCGAGACAGTTTCGCGAAAGGTACGTTAGGTTATGTTTAAGAATTTTTTCGGTATATAATATATTATTTTTGACACAGTTTTTAGTTGTCATCGATGACGTGATTTTGTTCGCACAGTTCTATGTGTTACAAAGTTCATAATATACATTGATTCAAGAAACAAGAAGCTTTTATCTTAATATATATACAAAATTTAGAAAGCTCCAGATGGTTCTCAGTTCCATAATGTTCCATAATACTATCCATAATATATTGATAATTAATATAAAAGATAAGATAAAGTGAAGGATCAGTTCGAAAATTCTTTCGAAATAAAAATTAATATACAAATTCTATTTTTAAATAATTAAAATATCAATTAAAGATTCTACATAATAAGATGTATTGAAGTTATATTAAAATTTTATTAAGGTTTGAATATTTAAATTTAATAGATGCAATTCATTACTATGTTTGCGTACAAAGTGGCATGTTTCAAACAATTGGCAATATGGTAAATATGAGAAGAAAATTCTCTTCTCTCAAAACAGAAAACTTATACCAAGGATTCAATTAACCAAAGATATTTTATGGTGGAGTGGTGGAAATCAATTGTATGGTTTTAAACGTATAGAACCATTTCAAGAAAATAATCGCATATTTATTAGTGATAATGTTAGAAGTGATATATGCAAATTTATTGTCAAAAATGAATATATCATTACAGGTCACAGGTATTTACTTGTAAACTTATTATTAAATTACTAATAAAAGAAAATAATTAAGCTAATATTTTATACATTATTATTTCATTTATATATAAATTTGTTTTCAGAGATGGAAGTATACAATTTTGGACAAAATCACAGTGTGATCAAAATATAGGTTTTTACTTTAGTATAGATAGAGCACATTCTAGAAATGTAAATGCATTAGATGAAACTTTTAGTGCAATTATATCAGGTTCTAGTGATGGAACTGTGAAGGTAATATTTTAAATTTTAAATATTACTTTACATATAACAAGCAATAATTTTTATATTAAAAATAACAAATAATAACTTTTATATTATTAATAATTGAAATTATTCTTTATAAAATAATATTATAATAATATTTAGATTTGGGGTCCTGTTGGACAAAAGATTTTAAATGTACCTTTGGCAACAATAAACATTGAGGAGTGGGTATGTTCTCTTTCAGCAGATCCAACAAATAAAAAAGTTGCTGTTGGTTCTGCTGGTGATAGTGATAGATCCTATCTTCATATATTTGATCTTGAATAGTAAGTTATTACTTAAATAATAAATTACAAATTGTTGGAAATGTCCTATTTTATAAAATTTATACTTTATAATAATTCTAGTTATACTGAATCTGATATATTAAAGCCAGATAAAAGAAGATGTGCAGGAACATTAGATATGGTTTGGGATAGTCCTCAAATTCTACTTACTTGTGGATATGATACTTATGTCCGGAAATGGGATTTAAGGTAAATAATATTTATTAAATATTTCATATGTATATATATTAGAATATTAAAAATTTTCTTTCATGGTTTTAATAATTATTAATTATTAATTAAATAATATTTAATAATTAATAATTATTTAAAATTTATTAATGTTATTATAACATTATTATTTTTAAATTTGACATTATTAAATAATAATTGTTCTAGAACGGGAACATGTGTGTATTCATGGCCAGATCCAACAGATGCAACTTTATATTGTATATCATCAGATTATCAGTATACTATGATCACTGGAACTAAATTTAATTGCAAAGCTGTTCTCTGGGATCAAAGACAGAAAAATTATGTACAAGTCAGTATCTATAATGTATTTTAAACATACAATTCAGTTATATATATATTATATAACACACTCATAGTGTGTTTTTCTTTTTATAGTTCTATTTCATGAATCTTCGTAGAATGTCCAGTCCCGTTTATTCTCTAAGCTTTGATAATACATATTTATATGGAGCAACAGATCAACATTTAGTTGAATTGAAATTCTCAGGATATGCTTACAAAGAATCAAACTATAAAGAAATTCTTAAATACGGACAATTAGGAACAAACAGAACTGGTTCAAACTGGATTGTATAAATAAATGCATAATATTGAATACAAAATAAGAAATATTGACTGATATAGATTAAAATATTTTACTTTTTTCAATGTTGGAAAATTAATTGTAGATTAAAAAGTCACAATTGCAATAATTATTAACACTTTATTATGTTAACAAGTATTAATTTTTATAAGATTCTTTTTTTAAAAACAATCATTATAAAATGTAAGAAATTTGATTTACTATATGAATATTGCACGATCATTCATAAATTATAATTAATATATCACTCGAATAGCTTTCAATATCTATTATATAAGAAATTTCGTAATTTGACAAAATTTGAAGGCAAAAGTTTGTAATACGCAAAAATAAATATATTTATTCAAACAGATTTAATGTATTTAATGTATTTAATGTATTTAATATATATATATTTTTTTGTTTTTTTTTTTTTATATTTTATAGCAAAGAAGTAACATTCGTTATAATTAATTTCTCTTACTATAAATAAGAATATAAGAACATGAATACATTCAGACTGCTGCAAATCTAAACCCGAAATTAAGTATTATATTAAGTAACTTTTCATAATATTTATAACTTATTAATTAATTGATAATACTATCAAAGCATTTGTCTAATCATGTAATTTAAAATACCACCGTGTTTAAAATATGTTAAATCTACTTCAGTATCGAATCGTAAAATTACTTCAAATCTTTTACCATTATCCGTGCTAACGGTAATTTTTTGACCTGGTTGACAATTTTCAGAAATAGGTATATTATAAACTTCATAACCAGTCAATCCTAAAGATTCTGCATTTTGTCCAGGTAGATATTCTAGTGGAATAATACCCATACCTACTAAATTTGACCTGGAATATCATAAAAAAAAGAAAAAATTGTTAAATGTAAAATATTTATATTAAATATCTTTAAATAATTTACATTTTTTATAATTCTATAATTTTTTTTGTTTATAAATATAATATATTTCTTCGTATTTGTTAAAAAAAATTTACCTATGTATTCTTTCGTATGATTCAGCTATAACTGCCCGAATTCCAAGAAGATATGGTCCTTTTGCAGCCCAATCTCTTGATGATCCAGATCCATATTCTTTGCCAACAAGAATTATTAAAGGCGTTTGATCTTTTATATATAATTCAGCTGCATCGAAAATATCCATCTAAAAAAACAAGAATATTATACAGTCTAATTCAATCAATTTCTATTTTTACAAACCTCTTCCTTAGTAGGAATGTAAATCGTACGTGGCCCAGCTTTTCCGATAAATTTATTCATTAAACGAATATTAGCAAATGTGCCTCGTACCATTACATCATCATTACCCCTACGCGCACCATAAGAATTGAATTCTTTTGGTGTTAATCTAAAAATAAAGAAAAATAAATTAAATAAAGTAAATATTTACAAACACTTTTAATTATCTTTTGAACATACCCACGATTTGCAAGATATCGTGCTGCTGGAGAATTGCGTGCAATACTACCAGCCGGACTAATATGATCTGTCGTAACAGAATCTCCAAGATTTAAAAGAACACGTGCTTTAGTAATTGATTTTATTTCTGGTAATTCCTAGTTATAATAAGTATTAATATTAAATTATTTTAAACGCATGAAAAATTTATGAAAGAAAATAAACTAAATAACTATTAAATATAAAATAAAAATATATAAAAACATAACATATAATTTACCTTTTGTAAATTATCAAAGAATGGTGGATGTTTTATATAGGTAGAAGATGGATCCCATGGATACAATTTACCATTAGGAGCTACTAAATTTGCCCAACTAGTACTACCCTTTTCGATTTTATCATAAACTTCTTTAAACATAGCCGGAATTACATATTTTTGTTCCACGACTTGAATTTCTGCTCTAGTAGGCCAAATATCTTGTAAAAATACCGGAGTGCCATCCATTCGATGCCCTATATATTTTTGACATAATGAAATTTTCGAAAAATCATAAAATAAAATTAATTTATATCCTTACCAAGGGGTTCTTTTTGAAAATCTATATCTACCGTTCCAGCAATAGCATAAGCAATTACTAAAAGTGGTGATGCTAAATAATTTGCTCGTGTGTTTGGATGAATTCTACCTTCGAAATTTCGATTACCGGACAATACACCACAACATACAAGTTCATTCTAATTATATAAAATGAAAAATTAATGATTGAAATACAAATTAAAATTATATAATATAAAATTAAATATTTAATGTTTTATATAAATGTTCCATTACCTTTTCAATAGTTTCAATTATGATATCTGGAAGGGGACCGCTGTTACCAATACAAGTCATACATCCGTAACCAACAACATCAAATCCTAATTTTGATAAATAAGGAATCACTCCACTTTCTTCTAAATAATAAGTAACGACTCCAGATCCTGGAGATAATGATGTCTTAATGTAAGGATGAACATATAAACCAGCTTCTACAGCTTTTTTTGCAAGAAGACCTAAAATTAAAAGATATATATCGTTTCAAAATTATTTAATCTTTAAATAAAAAATTTTTAGAAAAATGTAATATGTGATAAATTTTACAAAACAAGTTACCTGCTCCAAGCATAACACTAGGATTACTAGTATTAGTGCAGCTAGTAATTGCAGCAATAACTACTGAACCGTGTCTTAATTTATAATCCTTCCCTTCATATTCAAATAAACATACAGTATCTACTTTTTTAGGACTTAAACCAAATCCTTTGAATCCTACCTGAAAAAATTTTTTCATAATACTTCAAATTAAAAATTTTTATTAAAATAAATTTAATATATATAGATAAATATATTTATTATATATAATTTATATATATTTATTTATA
>NW_006263353.1:257158-260694 GCF_000469605.1 Apis dorsata | reverse complement strand
ATCTGTTAATATTATTTATTTATAATGACTATTAATTTTTTATTATAAAAATATTTAGAAAATTTTATAAAAAATAAATACTTTTTTAATATATTTAATATTTGTTATATATAAATATAACAAATATATAATAAAATATTTTTTTATATAAAATTGATAACAAATGTCTTTATCAAACTGTAAATTAAATTTTTTCATAAAATCTCGAAAATTATAATGACAATAATCTTGATTGCATTTAAATGATTTATTATTCAAAAATTAATAATTTGTTGAAAAAGCATATATTGATAATGACAATTTCATGTTAATTTGTTTAAAAGATAGTGTATTTATATTATTAATTTCATTAAAAATAAAAAACTTGATTAAAAAATTAAATTTTTATTTTTTAATTAAATTATGTATAAAGTGTAATGAATTATATATGAAATAATTTTTTTAACAGAATATTAAAGAAGGAAAATTAACGTTTAAACATTCGATGCTTTTTTATTTTTTTTAAATATAATTCTATAATGATATGAGATAATTTATAAATAAGCAAAATTTTAAGTTACAAAATAGAATTTAATATTTTATCTTCTTATAAAAAAAATTTCCAAGCAAAATTATATCTAAAACAAAATACTGAAAGTACTTCAGAATTGATATCCAAAACTCTGCAAAAAATTTTTTCGTCAAGAAGAAAATTGCTCCATTATATTTTGTATAAATACAAATTTTCATTAAAATCTAAAAAATTTTTGAATTAAATAAATTTTCTTGCAAAATAATATAAAAAATTGTTTTTCATTGTATGTTTACATATTTTTTTTCCTCATTTTGAAATATTTATGATATTTTATATATATATGATATTTAAATTTTTTTTTTAATTTTTTCATAAATTTCTTAAAATATCTAGTATATTGCTAAAGTAATATATCTACTATTAAAAATATAAATTAATCTACTATTTATGTAATAAAATTCTACATAAATTTATCAAACAATAAATAGGAACCAATCGTATATCTTCTTTAGAAATATTACTATTCAAATATTCTTTTAATAAAGTTTTCCATTTCGTCTGAAACTATTGTGACCATGGCAATTAGTTTTCGGCAGGTATACGCATCGACAACTTAAATTTTTCCTAAGAATCCCTCAGCTTAAGGAATACCCAGAATATGCACTTTTGAACAATTACATAGATATTTTCAGCTTTTCCTTGCTTTTAAGGATTACTTTCACAAATTCTATACCGACGAAACAGTTATTTTCTCATTCTTTTGATTTTATAAAAAAATAGAAAAAATTTAATGAATTTAATGAAGAAATTTCTCTTTTATGAAGAAATTTCTACTGCAAATAAATATTTACTGTAATAATCATTATCATTCGTAAAAGATTCATAAAAAAAAGATCTTTCAGAAATAATATAAATAGATAATAAGACCAATCGTTTGCAATATAAGATACGGCGAATATCTGTATATAAGACGGTGGTATGCAACAAAATGCGTGAGCTTTGCAAAATGAATGGATGTTGTATCAGCAATTTCAGTAAGGTTGCACGTCGTTCGTAGCCTCATCGAAGACAGTCGTTCGTGTTCTTAACGAAATTTAAGATCGATCGATCATTGGTACGTATAAAATATTTTTTTTATTGAGAAATTGATTGCAATTGCAATTATTTCACTAATATTATCATTTTTATCAATTTATGAAATATCTTTTTTATTATGAATATAATATTCATTATCTAATATTCCATTTTTTTTTCTTAACAAAAAATTATATAATTTTTTTAAAAACTTTTTATTAAAAATATCTTATAAGATTAGATTTATAAAATTATGTTTTTATATTACTTCATTGAAATTACAATAATAAATGGTAATAAATTTTTTTATTGTTTTTTAAGCAATGATATTTAAGATCTTTTCTGATCAACATTTAAAATTATTAGTCATGAATTTCATTTTATAACATTTAATTTATCTAATTTTCTTTTATATATTTATTTTTAAAGAATTATGTAAAAAATATATAGTATTGTAATATTTGTAAAACAAATTATTTCTTTTATACAAAAAAAATAGAGTAATTCTTGTATGGTACATCCATCATGGTAGAGTCAAAAAGCCGATTACAAAAGGGCGTTGAATTACATGTCATGGAGGAACAGTCAGCTCTCTATGATTCACGTGGATGAGTTTTCAGCAAAAACCTTACTGTGATAGCATAGTAATGCGATTCCAATGTTGAACATCTTTCAATAGAAATCGATCGGTACCTTGTTTTTAAAATCATGCGCGCCCGTTGTTGCTTCATCACGTTCGCATAATTATCGTTACCGCTTTTAACCAATATTTATAACTTGACTGTCGCTTCACTATTAAAATCTAGTAATCTAAAGCATACAATATGTCTGGTTCATATATATACATGACTCATTTTTGAACTCCGAAAAATATGAGAAAATTGTTCGTGTAAACATTACTCGATTTGAATACAGAAATACAGAAATTATCTTAATATTTTGTTCATAAAATCATTTATTGAGAAGATTTGTTAAAAATTGATTAAATGATTTATTTATTGTATTAAAAATTTACTAAATAAATATTTTTTGATTCATTGTATAATAATTAAATTAATCAATAAAGTTATATTTATATTTATAATCAATAATAATCATGAAATTACATACGAGCAATTAAGTAATATTAAGTAAATTATTAAAAAAGTTCAATACGTTTTTGAGTATGATACAAATAATTAAAATTATCATTAAAAATTAATATTTATTTGATCTTTATTAATTAATATTTATTTATTTTTGACAATTTATTTTTATTTTACGTTTTTAAAGTAAAACTTATATGCAGTATATAAGGATATCTTTATCTATTATTTTTTATAAAATAAAAATATATTTTTATCTAATTATTTTTTATATATTCGAGTTTTCTTAAGAGAATCAAAATAATTTCGTTAAATTCTACAAAATAATCAGTAAATAAAATGTTTCAGTGACCCTTGCTGAAAGACAGATTTGTCATAGATTTGTTTTGGCTGATGTTCCTGATATTATCCTGTAAACAATACGTGATTTCATAACGACTGTTTACAGGACAACAATCAGATTGTATGTGTACAGTAAGGTAATAAAAAAAAGCGTCTACCTGACATGTCAAGGAAAATATAGGAAATTCATGGAATGTTCACTGAGTTGGTGCGGATGGTCGGTATTGCTTGAGAAAGTGGGGAGGGAGACACCTCCAAAGCATATATAAGCATGGTTCGACAAGAGTGGAAGGTCATCTGTGTGCTATCAACTAGTGCGGATGGTCAGTCGTCGTGATCAAAGTTAGTCAGTGATTTCGACATTCTATCTTAATATTATTGAATTTTTACTTTAACATATTAAAAAATCAATCTTTGTAAATTATGATTGTGAAAGTTTAATTATTCTTTTTTGATTGTGGTAATTTATTTTTGAATTATTAGTGTGATTTGTTAATAATTTTAAAGTTCATCAATGGTTG
>NW_006263353.1:248381-257086 GCF_000469605.1 Apis dorsata | reverse complement strand
ATATAGGTATTTTGATCTTATTAAAGCCATCAATCAAAGGAATTTAATCANAAAAAAAAAAAAAATATATTTTGGTGTACAATATTGTACAACATAGAGGCTGCTGTCGGATGAAATCTCGTCCGGTGTGGTTGGAAAAAAAACCTCACCGGGTAGGATTCATCCAATGTCCGCCTCTGTTCTTCTATGAGTATCAAAAATATTTGTGAAACTTTATACTCTTGTTATTAGGGACGAAGTATTCATCTAGTGCAACGTTGTAAAGAAATCGTGACTAGATCGAAATACTCGTCCCTAATAGAGAGAATCAATAATCATCAACAAATACTTAATGAAAATTATATTGTTAAGCTGTTTCACACATTTCTACTAAATCGTCCCGTTTATTTTTCTTTGGTGAGCTAACTGTATGGTGAATTGAAAGGCCATAAAGCTAGTTCAGCAAGGCAAGATATTCGAGACATAGCTTCATGAAATGTAACTGAAATTTTTTATCAAGATGCAAGGTAATCGAATTTTCAAATATTTGGCGCTTTACACGTATATATGCACTCCAGAAAATTGTTTAGATGAAAGAATTCGGAGGAACTCTTGCTGTGATATGTTGCCATAAAAGATTCATATCACAGCAGTAGTTACCTGGTATTCTTTCGTCTTTCTTCACCTTTACCAAGGAGCTTTAATAAGTATTATCACGCTTCAAAAGCACATGAAACGACGCACTGAATACTATAAGTACATCATGGGATGAACGTGATCCTGTTTGACGGTAATAATTGATCGTCACTGGGTTATGTTTGTCCCATACGAGTACTGATTAATCATCGCTATTGCATGTTATTGCACAATCACACTTTTCACATAACAAATATTAATAAATTGAATAATATTCTATATTATAAATATTATGATAATTTGAAAAAAATTCCTACCTTATTAGTAAGACAATTTTTGAAATCTGTCTTCATATCTACGAGGGATATACGATCGTGAGGTCTTTTAGGGCCACTCACGCTAGATACCACAGTTCCTAAATCCAAAGTGAATACTTCTGAGAAGTTTGGATCTTGATTTTCATCATCATAGTCCCTTAACATATGTACAGCGGTGAGATATTTTTCTATTTTATTAATATGTTCTTCAGATCGTCCTATAAAAATATTTCATAAATTAAATCTAAATTTAAATATATTATTATTATGATTAATTTTTTTTTTGCAGTTTATATACCTGTCTGTCTTAAATATACTAAACTTTGTTGATCAATAGGGAAAAAACCAACTGTAGCACCATATTCTGGACACATATTCGAAATTGTTGCGCGATCTGCAATGCTAAGTTGAGAAACTCCTGGACCAAAGAATTCTACAAATTTTCCAACAACTCCAATTTGACGAAGATTCTGCAAGTACATGAATAATAATATCATTTTTTGTAATTCAATTTACAAATATTTTTTTAAAACTTTAGAAAAATTACTCTACCTTTGTGATTGTAAGAACAAGATCTGTCGAAGTCGCATATTGACTCAAAGTTCCTTCTAATTTATATCCCACTACTTTTGGTAATAGCATTGATATTGCCTGACCTAACATTACTGCTTCTGCTTCAATTCCACCAACACCCCAACCAACTACACCAAGACCATTGATCATAGTTGTATGAGAATCTGTTCCAACTACACTATCAGGATACAATATGCCATTTGTCTCAAATACAACTCTGGTTAGATATTCCAAATTTACTTGATGTATTATTCCACTTCCAGGAGGTACAATTAACATATTTTGAAATGCTTTAGCACCCCATTTTAGAAACATAAATCGTTCTTTATTTCTTTCAAATTCCATTTCCTCATTTTTTTTTAAAGCATCTTTACTGAAAAAAATTATAATTTATGTATAATTTTATATATAAATTTATTAAAATTAAATTATTTTTATTAAATTTTATTAATAATAAAAATTAATAAATTACTATTATGTTTATCTTAAATATTTTATATTATATATCATAAATTAAATATTAAATATTATATATTATCATTCACTTTAATGCAAATTTGCAAACAAAATAATAAATTTAAAATGATTGTTATTAATCATATTATAATAGTTATCTTTTGATCTGATAAATATTCTATTATTTAATTTTTTGATCAGATGAGATGTAACAAAAATAATTATTTACGTTCTAAAAAAATCAACTTGTATCGAGTGATCAATAACAAGATCTGATGGACAGATAGGATTTATCTTATCTGGATCTGCTCCTAGTCTTTTGATAGCATCTCTCATAGCTGCAAAATCCACAACTGCTGGAACTCCAGTGAAGTCCTATTTATAAAATGAATCTTAAGTTAAAATTCAATTTATAGAATTTTATTTCATTTTTATTTACAGGAATTTATATTTCTTATAAAAATACTTACTTGTAATATTACTCTAGCTGGTTTAAAAGCTACTTCTAATCCTGTTTCAAGAGTCTGATTATGTTCCCAGTTTAAAATCCTGTCAACATCAGATTTTTTCACTTGAAAATTATCACAATTCCTAATTGCACTTTCCAAAAGCACTCTGATTGAATATGGTAATCTATCTACAAATAATATATAACTCAAAAATAATATTTTTTTTTTATATCGAAAAATATATTTTATAATTTATTGATACATACCATATTTTTTCCCAAAATTGGTAATATCAAAATATTTATATTCTTTAAGTCCAATTTTAATAGACTTCATTAAATGATTATATGGATTTTCTAAATGAAAATAAAAAAATTTTTTTTATTAGAATTGTATTAAACAAAAAAATATTATTTATTTATTATACTTTTTTATATTTTTTATATATTATAATATTATTATATATTATAATATTATGATAACAATATTATAATATATAATAACATTATATTATATAAATATTATATATAAAATTATAGTTATAAATAGTGATATAAATATTTAATTTATATATATATATATATACATACATAAGTTTATCAAAATTTCTCAAATATTTAATTTTCAATTAAAACTTAATGACATTTTCATTAATTATTATTAATTATTATATATTTATTTTTTTATTAGAATTGTATTATTGGTTATTTATTAAAACATTAACATAACATAAAAGGTTGTTTTTTAAATTGCCTTTTAAATTTTCTTACTTCAATTGTTATAAAATTAAAAGAATTCATTAAAAATATAAACTATATAGATGATAGTATGTAGATACTAGTAAATTGTCAAATGTAACAGGTGTCATAATCTTGTATCATGAGTAATATCATATTATGTTTCTAATTTAAAAAAAATTCCTTAATTTAATGTTAAAATTAGTAATTTAAAATAGATACATATATCATGAAATAATAATATAGAAAAATACAATTCAAATCACTTTTTTTTCTAGTGATTTCTTAAATTAGGACAGTAAATGCATAATATTATGCAAATTTAATACTGTAATGAATTGAATAATATTTTGTTTTAATAAAAAAAAAAATAAAGTAAAAAAATATGTTAACATAGAAGTTTTACATTTTTCCTATTTTTCATAGTTCTGTCGTAAAAATAATTGAAAGAAAACAGAGCAGATCTCCACACTTACCAGCCATGATTGTCACTGTACTAGTCACGTCGTCCAAATCACTTACGATGTGATATTATTTATATAGGGTGACGAAGTACATATATATTTATATATGTATAAGATTCTTCATAAAAAAAATTCATTTTTGTATTTCAATATTGAATTAATAATAATTATAAGTATTGAATTAATATTAATTATAATAAATTATTATTTATATAATCATATAAAAATAATACAATTTATTTATTATTTTTATTTAAAAAAATTAGAAATTAAAAAAATATTTTATTCTGTTTGAATGAAATTATGTTTGTAATATTAACATATAATTTATATGTAATGATTAAAACATTTTTATATATTAGTTATAACAAAGTAATTTATTATATCAATAAAATTTGTATACAGTTATTTAATAATAAAAAGTTGTTTTATCAAATTTAATTAATCATATTAATCATATTAACAATGAAACTTTGTTTTGAATTTTATAAATATATAAATTACAAAGATTCTTTTTTGTAACACCATTTAGAATGATAATCGATAAGGAATTTGCTATTACGATGTATTGAATTGTTCAATTAAATTTGTTGCAGAATAAGATAACTGTATATAAATTTTCTATAAATGAAGAGAAGTCATTTATGAAAATCATATAAAACCAATTTTTTAACGAGTAATTATTTATATTTTGTGTATTTTATAATTAATTTAAATTTTGAAATGGAAAAGAATCTAGAAAAAACATTAGATGATGTGTAAGTTTAATACAAAAAATTTCATATTATCCTTGCGATATAACTATTATGATAATCAGTGTTTGCATTATTATATTGATATAAATTTTTTATAAAACTTAAAAATAATTAAATAATTCTTATTTTTATTAATATTCAATACTTAGATTGTTCTTTCTATATAAAAAATGCAAAAATTATAATACTTAACCTTAAATAGCTATTGAAAATTGAAAATTGTATTTATTTGATGAAACATTATATATAATGAAAAATATAAAATAAATAAAATCAAATCATAATATTTATTGAAAAACTAAAATCATTATTAAAATTCAATATTTTTAATAGAAATAATACTGAAGGTATCATTGGTTGTATATTGGCTGATCATGCTGGATTATGTTTAGGAGGTATTTCTTTCTAATTATGTTTAAATTTAATAAATTTAATATCGTTTGAAAACATAATCCTAAAATAAATTTTTTTTAGTTAAAGGAAATGCATCTACTGACAGTGCAGGAATAATTGCAGCTATTGCTGATCAAGTTGCAAAATTAGAACCTAAATCACCATCTCCAATTATTTCTCTCCAAAATGATAACAGGTAATATTAAAAAATTTATTTTATTTTGTATTAGAATTAGATCCATGTAATATAAAAATTATAATTCAACAAATTTATTAAACAACTTTGAAATTTAACATTTTTTTAAATAAAAAATTGCATTAAATTAATATTAAAAACATCATAAATTATTTTATAGGAAATGCCTTATACAACGCCAAGGTGCAGTAGTAGGTGCCATTTATAAGGATGTTTCTATGTAAAATAGTTTTTTACTCAAATTGATAATATTATTTAATAGATTATATTTAAACTAAGCTTCATTATGTATATGTTATTTTGTTTATACATAAACTTAATTTATTACATTATAAAATAAGTAATTTTATAATGTATTTTCTAAGATAAGAAAACTTGTACTTGATTTTGATCATAATAATATAGAAAATACATAACTATTAAATTTTATATTTTAATAAAAGTTATATATTATAGCACCTTTGTAGACAATTTAGATAAATAATAAATATCAAGAAACCATAATTAGAAATATATTTAAGGTCAATCATTTTTTTTATATATATTTTTTCTTTCATACCATTTGTTTGTACCAAGTCTAATTAAATCATGATGCTCATATATCCAAGATACAAGTACTATCATAAACATTATCATCCCAATAATTAAGTGCAATATCTTCTCATTTGGGAAAAAATAAGCCTGAAACATAAAAATTATAATCTATAGTAGAAAATTTTCTACTAATATATAAAAAAATAAATAATATAATTTTTTTACATGAGACACATTAGTGGTCAATGCTGCTATGAGAAGAGAAGCAGAAAACATAGGCTTTGGTACTAATCCACGTAATGGACGGTACATTGTATCTTTATATCTTTTATTGATAAAAATAATAGAATGTAGAATTCTTAAGCTCATGTTTACACAATTTCCAAGGATAAAACCAACTGGTCCAAACCAAATAGCAAACAAATAGGATGCACATAAAAATGCAATTGATTCGTAAATCATAATCAAATTACTCTTGTTTATAGTTGTACTATCAGCTGTTGCATTAGTATAACATTCTGTTACTCCATTTATTCCCAAAAGTAATATAGCTAAACAATGTGCTCGCATTAAAAGTACTGGTAGATGTGAAGTTAATTTAGCACCACCATATAACCATAATAATGTACTTGAATATGATTGTCCAAATACCAAAACAACTAAACCAATTGACATAACAGCTGAACACAAATGTGTAAGCACATTTACACTTTCTTGTATTTTAATCTGAAATAAGTTTATTATTTTTTATTATATTATTATATTTTTAATAATTTATAATACTTAGATACAAATTAAATTTTTCATTTGATACCTACAGGATTTTGATCATTAACTGGTTTGTCTCGTTTTACCATTTGGGTAAAATAAAAATAACCACTTTCTTCTATTGGACGGAAAATAAATCTTGCAGCTAAAGAACCTAAATTATTTATAATTTCGTATGTTCCCTTTAAACATATGAAAATAAAATTAAATAAAAAAATAATTTTAATAAACTAATATTTATTATTAAATAAATACCTGTTCAGTAAAAGTTAACACTGGCATTACCGTCATAATTAGTCTTTCCCCTTCTGTTAAAACTTGCTTTAGAAATCCTTGTCTAAAGAAACTCCATGTAAGAATAGTCAATTTTTTATCTAGATATGATTCCTAAAAGTAACAGTTTGTATACATAATATATAAGAGATTTATTTCAATACATACTTTATTTTCCAATTGTCCAGGCAAAAAATCCTTTAATGTTTTAAATGGAAATTCTCTCACAACATATTCATCACTACTATCTTTCAATGACATTTTTCTCTTTAACTTACACTTATTAATTTTTTTAATATAATAATGAAAATATAAATAATGACTAGTAGTATAAAATACTGCTGCAACTAATTGAGCTATACCAAATGCTAACAATGCATTTTCTGGATTATGAAGTATCAATGGAACAAATGTTACAGTACGAATAGCAATCATGATAGTATCCAGTATAATCTAAAAAATTTAATACATTTAATTATAATGGATTATAAATAAATTTTGAATTATTTTTAATTCATGCATTTTATTATTTTTAACATAAATTCTTACTTTCAACCTAACAAATAAAAATGCACTAGCAACCAATTGAACAATTAAAGATGATAATTCAATAATACAAGATAAAGCAACTGCCCAAACTGCAAATGTATAATATGATGGTAATGTTTCAGAAGTTGATAAAACAGAAAGCCAAATATAGCCAAACATCAAAGACATTAAAAAACATATAGGAACCCTGAAAAGATATTTACAATTAATATATTTATAATTGATATTTATTTAGATTTCATTTATATTATAATTAATAAATTCCAAAGACTAACGTCATCCATAATAAATTTACAACTTGAGCCCAATTGTGCTCTACTGTATTAGTTAAACATGCTTTCATGAATGGTTCTCGAGATAGAAATAAGATCATTGATTCCAATAATAATAGCCTCACATTTATGACTCCTAAGACAGCTTGACCCACATGACGAACAACAAAAGCATTTAAAACAAAAGTAACTCCTCTGCACAATATCTAAAAAGAAGTTATAATTTTTTCTTATATTTTAATTTTCTTAGAAATTATTATATATTAATAAAAATATCAGACTTTATCAAATAAGCAAATAAATAAAATTATAATTATTAATACTATTTTCATATTTATAAAAGTGATAAAAGTTTTCTCATAAAGAAAATGATATTTCTTGCTATAAAATAAAATAGTTTTAACATTTGTTACAATAGTGTAATACCTGAAATATAATATTGAAGGAAGCATTTTCTAAGCTGCTTTTCAAAATATTTTGAGACATTTTTATGGATCAAATGAAAACATAAATGTTTCGAGATTCCCGCCGAAAAGGATGTCAATGAATTTCAAGGTTATGTGAACACTTTAACAATATCTAAAACATCAAGTTGATCATTTTTCAGAAATTTCTTTCGTGCTCCTGACTAATCGAAACATGGCAAATACAAAAGCTAAGAATTTCTTCATACTGCATGAAACAGATTTCATGACGTAATTACATCAATTTTCTATATATATTATATCTAGTAATTTTCTGTCACACATCTTCATCTATTCTTCTAGTGGAAAACTGTCTTCAAAACAAAAGCTTTTCCTAATTCAGATAGTAAAATTTCAGAGTACATGAGATAAGGTTAGGTTTCGCTAGCAGCTATGACAATATAGATTTGAAGGTATAATACAATTATACAAGTAAATGATTAACTTGTGAAGTGATCATTATATAATAATGTCCACGTGGTCTTTTCATTTTACATCGTTACTTTGTTCACATATATGTACAAAATGTTAAATTTTTAAAGTAGATATTATTCCTAATTTTTTCATGTTGATTCAGCAAATATTTTATGATAGTTAACTATCATTAAAGCAATGATTTTTTATTTATTAATCAATTAAAACATTTAATTAATATAGTTTTTAATTATGCTTTAAATTTGCTCGATGTTCGTCTAAAAATGTTAATACATTAAAAAAAAGCATTCCATTAACTGAAAATGTTACAAGAAAGTAAATCAACATCATCTATGAGCACGAAAAACTTTTTTCTTACTTCATTAATCGTAAGTAAATTTCTATATAATAAATATAATTAATTAATATATATGATTATTAAAAAAACTTTTTAAATTGTTACATATATATCGAAA
>NW_006263353.1:242922-248156 GCF_000469605.1 Apis dorsata | reverse complement strand
TATTTATAATTTTTATAATTTATTTATTAAAAAAAATAATTAAATTTTTTAAATGTTTAAGTATTTTAAATGAAAATATGTTTTTTTATAAGATAACATATATTAATATAATATATAATTATTATAATTTATTTAAAAAATAAGTAGTAACTAATGATAATTTTTATGGAATTAAATATTTTAAATAAAAAAAATGTTTCTTTATAAAATAATTATACTATCATACTATATTACTATTATTCGTGTATTTATAATTATTTTTGTAAATAAAAGTTATATTTTTAAGAAAAAATTGTCTTTAATATATATTATATAATTACCATACATAAAACTCAATTATTATACTTTATATAATTAATTAACAATTTATTTAAAATAAAAAATAATTTTTTTCAACTATCAAATTTTTATATAAAATTATGCACATATTTTTACAATAAAAGTAATTTTAAATTTATAATAGTCAGGTGCTCTCGCAGGAACCATATGCGATTTCATATCATTTCCTTTGGATACGCTTAAAACACGATTACAAAGCCAACATGGTTTCTTAAAATCTGGCGGTTTTAAACAATTGTACAAAGGTTTGGGGCCCGTAATGGTAGGATCCGCACCCTCGGGTAAAGATTAAGACAAAAATTTAAAATAAAAATTTATTTTACGACATTAATAAAAAATTATATTGATAAAATCATTTTTTACAGCTTCCTTATTTTTTTTAACTTATGAAAGTTTTAAAATAGTATTTGAACCTCAAATATCCGAACAATATCATTCAATTATACATATGATTGCCGCGTCAGTGGGAGAAATGGTAATTTATTATTTAACATTATGTATAATAATCGTATTATAATTCGAAAAGTATATTATAATAAATATTATTGTATCATCTTGTTAATAAATGTGCAATCTTTTCTTTTTTACTTTTTATTTATAAATATCTAAACGATAGCTTTGTATTATTTAAAAATTTTGAGATATTACTAATAGGTTGCATGTCTTATTCGAGTCCCAGTAGAAGTAGTGAAACAGAGAAGACAAGCATTATTAACTGATCCGCATAAATTACCATTGAGAACTTTATATCGTGGCTATGGAAGTACTGTAATACGAGATTTACCATTCGGTTTAATTCAGATGCCACTTTGGGAGTATTTTAAGTTTCATTGGAAAAAGCATATGAAACGTGAATGCACGCCTCTAGAGGGTGCTCTTTGCGGATCGCTATCAGGTAAAAGGGAGATTGAAGAAAAAAAATTGATCAAATTACAATTTTCAAATTGATTAAATATAAAATATATTTAAAATTATAAAAATATTTATTTTTTATAGTTGCTATATCTGCAAGTATAACAACACCTTTAGATGTTGCAAAGACTAGAATAATGCTATCGAATATGGCGATAGGAAAAGATGAAATAAAAATATCTGTGATGTTAAAAAAAGTTTATTGCAATTATGGTTTTAGAGGGTACATAATGAATCTTTGTTAAGTTATTTTTTTTTATTATGCTACAAACAATAATCGATAAATATCTTTAGACTTTTTGCAGGCTTTCTACCAAGAGTCGGTGGTTTTACAATTAGCGGATTCATATTTTTTGGTGTGTACGAAAAAGTTAGAGAAATTTGCATTTCAAATTTACCACCATAATGTTACAAAAAATATGTTTATAAATACAAATCACAGTTAATATCTAATTAAATAATACTATTACATGATTAAAATAGAACAAGAAATGACAGAAGGTAATTTTATTTAAATTAATAATTATTTTATTATAATTGCATTAATCCTTCATCATATATTTATGATATATTACATTAATAAATAAACTTTTGAATTTTTTTTAAATTACATTCATTATATATCTTTTATTACAGATTTCAAAAAAGTGAGTATTGGCATCATATTGAATTTTTCATATACTATGAAAATGGAAAGATAATAGTATTTTATATTGATATTACAGTTAATAGAAAAGCATATTTATGATAAGAATTTTGCCTTTGAATTGAAGTAATTAGAATTTAGAAATAATAATTTTCATTCTACAATATATTTAAATAAATATGGACATACATATTTGAAAAAACAAATAAGAAACACATCAAAGGAAAATAAAATACAGAGTAAAATATAAAATATATTTAAAAATAATCTTCAAGGGCAAGAATTTTCTTACATTTACATTCAATAATATATCAAGTTACAGTATACCGCATCAATTTACATTTGTGATATTCACTTGTATAAAATAATATAAAATATGATAAATATATAAGAAAATTGTGATAATTTTTAATACTGATTTTGATATTTTCAATGACAACAATATGTTGCTTTAGTTGTGGACTCATTAGTTATTTCAATTGTCTCTTCAATTTTTTCTACATTATTTGGATCAGATACAAAGTCTTGTGCAATTTCATTAAATAATTCAGCTATAAAAATGACTTAATAAATATTAAATATTGTAATATTATTTTAACTATACTATAATTCCTTACCAACATTTTCTCCAGTTTTACTAGATGTAATAAAAAATTTAGCTTGAATTCCTGTAGCATATGCTTCTACAACACTAATATCAGGAGATGGAACTGCACCGTGCTCTAAGATATCATTTTTTGTAGCACAAATGTATATTTTACATCCTTCTTCAACACTTCTAAGTTCTCTTACCCAAAATTTTGCTCTTTGAAATGTATTTGATTTTGTGATATCATAACAAATAACAGCAGCTTTTGCACTGCGGTAATATATTCTACTCATAGCATCATATCTAAAAATATATTTTTTATGATAATTAATAATTTTATTAATTAATTTTGAATTTTTAAAAATTTCTTACTTTTCACTGCCTGCTGTGTCCCATATTCCCATGATAAGCCTTTTCCCATTGACTTGCATTTGCTTAGCTGCAAATGCAGCGCCTATAGTCTAAGGAAAGTGGAACTGGGTTAATTTGTTTTGTGATGCACCTCTTAGATGATTCTCAGTGCAAATCTTAATAACATTATTTTATAATATTCCTTCCAGTTCGCGGACTAAGAGAAACAAGACAACCTAAATCAGTATATTCCCTAAATCAATCCAATTTAAATTTTATAATTTGCAAATAATTTAAAATATTCTCTGTCCTTTAGATATTTGATGACAAATTTTTAATTTTTCATATTTTTATATATATTTTATATATTTTATATTGAATAATATCAATAAACAATTTCGAACTATGTCATTGTACAAAATTCTAAATTGCATAATTGCATATACTACTGATTATACTTACATTTTGATAAGATAGACTTTCGTTAAACCTTTCATTTACGAAACGTTCCACAAGACTTGTTTTTCCTACAGCTGCGTTACCCAATAAAACCACTTTTAAATCGACACGATTCATGCCTAAATAATGAAATTTATTCAATACAGCAATGCTATGAAATAAACGTTAGTCTTTTTTGTAACATTTAAAAAGGTTAGATTAATTAATGGCTTTCTTAAAATTATTGATAATTAATATTTGTAAGAGATAAAGTTTAAAACGATTATATTATTATTTAACATGAAAAATCTTGTCATCAAAAACTTTATCACACACAATTAATCATTCAAGAAAAATATTTCAATCACTTAATGTAAATAGGTAGCTAACAAATAGATTTAATATAAAAATTTATTATTCATTTTGCATTAATATGCGATACATAACCACAGATTAAATATAAGAATAGATTAATCATGCAATTTATTTTTATGATCTAAATTTTAGTTTTAGAGTCCCATTATCATTTTCGTGTCATTCATATTGTTACCAACAGAATCTGGTTATAAGTAGGATTCTGAACATTCATTCTGGCGGGAGTTATAAATGTTACATATTTTATATTGATAAATGTAGCGAATTAAATGCATAATACATATTTTAAAACAATAAAAAATTATAAAACAATTAATTATCTAAAATTATTTAGCGATAGCAGTAAGAAAGAAAAATTTAAGTTTGTGAAATTCCTCAAAATTTTTTTAC
This sequence comes from Apis dorsata, assembly GCF_000469605.1. NCBI lineage: Eukaryota > Metazoa > Arthropoda > Insecta > Hymenoptera > Apidae > Apis > Apis dorsata. The sequence continues at coordinate 244,116 of NW_006263353.1, read as the reverse complement.
AATAATTATTCTTAATTAATTAATATTAATTATTATATAATAATGGATAATATATATATAATTATATAATAAATAATGGATAAAGTTTCATATTGATACTGATTGCCATATAAAATTTTATTTAAAAAATTTATTGGTTTTCAAAATATTAATAAAGAATATATTTAAAAAATTTTAATATTATAATACACATTGAAATATGATGTATATAGATATTATAATATATTAAACGCTATATATTGTTTAATGTTAATATTAATAATGTTAACATATTTATATTCGTTATAGTAATTATCAAATATCAGATAATTAATCAATCTTGATGGTGAGCTACTTTTTTATTTACTAAATTTTCCTGTTTAACATTTTTAATCCTAATCTAACATTCAACACAAGATCATTTTTGTTTATGAAGTTTAACATAATAGCACACTTTATCATATCTGCAAATATTTTTATGTATTCTATTTTTTTTATATTTAATATTCCTAAAAATGAAAATATTAGTTTGAGTAATTTATTCAAGAGTGAAATAATAATAAATCTAAAAACTCAAATTTATAAAATGGCAATATTTGATATTTTTTTATCAAATATTTTTTATTTCTTAAAAATGAAGAGTTTTATAATTCAAAATTTGATTCTTGAAAATCCAACTTGATTTATTCTTATATGTAGTCTAATTATGATATAAAATAAATATATCATTCAATATATTTTTTATCCTTATATCTCTTCTGTATATATTGCATTCTTGACACAGCTAAATTTAAATGTGAAACACTGCTTAGTGCAGAATTTAAACAAATAAAAGTTTAATCCAATAAGAAAAAGAATAAAAAATTTTGAACCATTTTATCGAAAAACAATATTATTGAAGATTTATTTGAATATTTCTGTTTATAATTTTGTAAAACATTCTTAAAACATGAAATTAGTTATCTAAACAATTATCAAATATGAAGCAATATTTAAAAATATTTATAAATTATATAAATATTTATAAATTATTTTTATAATTTTTTATATGCATCTACAAAACATATTTAGTTCTTAATGCTATATGTATCACATTTATTTATCATTTAATTCTTTAATGTTTAATCATTATATATATAAATGATTTTTGAAGTATATATTATATTACTTATAAGGATTTTAATACATTAAGTAGTGTTCTAAAATAAGTATTAC
>NW_006263353.1:232775-242757 GCF_000469605.1 Apis dorsata | reverse complement strand
TTTTTTTTTTTCTTAAACAAAAGAAGAAATATAAAGTATAAGAAATTTGAAATAGGCAAATCATAAAGTTGATATTTAATTAATGATTAAATAACAATGTTATTTTAAAAAAATATGTCATCTCATTCTATCATTATGATATAAAGATTTATAGAAAAATAAGGAAAACTGTAATTATTTCAAATCAAATGACTATTGTTTATTTTGGAAAAATATTTGAAAAGATCGTAATATATTGTAAATATTTTAAAAAATATTCAGATTCTAAAATTAAAAAAAAAAAATTTTTTTTTGAAGTTTACTATATATATTAAGTTTACTATATTATAATTTATCATATGTTAATTTTTATTACAAGAATGATTTAAAAATTAATTTAATGTTGTAATCAATTCAAAATATGATTCTAAAATCAATTTTAAAATATAAATTATAAGTAAATATCTACTAAAATAAAAAATAAATTATAAATATATATTATAATATTTTAAAAATATTATAATATTTTTTTTAATTTTTAAAAATATTTTGTTGAAATAATTGCAAAATAAAATTTTATTTTTAATCCATATTTAATAGAAACAATTATTTGTAATAAAAGCATATAATAATATGAAATCATTTTAATTATCTTATAATCAATTTTATTACCAATTTATATAAATATAATCATACATATCATATCAATAAATCAATCTTGTGATAAAAATTAACATATAATAAACTATAATATATATAGTAAACTTCAAAAAAAATTTTTTTTTATCATATATAAAACATAATCTTTATTACTATAAAATAATTTGTAATAGAATTGATGAATTTCTTATTGATAAATTTATATTACATTTAGTTGAAAGTGAAGTTTTAATTCCAATCATTATTAATTTTATAATTTTTATAATTTTATTTTGTATCAGATTATTAATATATTGAAGGTTTTAAAATGGTAAAAAGTTTAATGCTAAGGTCCTAATGTTTCTAAGATATGGGATATATGAAGAAAAAAATATATTGAATTTTAAATTTATTTTATATTTTATCTGTATTATGTTTATAACATATAATATAATATATTATATGTTATCTTGTATTGCATTTAGTTTATTTCATTTGATTAATACTTATTTTCTTTACATTCTGTATAGTAATTGTGTAACTAATAAAATGTGAAAAAAATATTGAAATAAATCTCGAAAATTCTTTATAACATAATATAAATTCTTTATAACATAACATAATATAACATAATATAATATAAAATAATAAAAGAAACTTTAATTACTTAATTTAATTGTAGAAAAGCTATAATATGTAATCTCTGTAGTTTTTGAATATATAATTTGAATATATAATAATATAACTATGAAAGACAAGTTTATTTTATTATTTATTTTATTATTTTATTACATTATTTATAGATTATTGTATGTGCTACTAATATTCATTTATTGCTGATAACATTTTAAATTTCTTTAATAATTTTATGATTATATATTTTATAAATTTATTTTCATTTCAAAAAAATTAATAACCTACAAATATTTGTAATTTTATATATTTATTTATATATTTATATATAATATTAATTAAATTGTCAAGGAAAAAAATTAAATTTAATGCATTTTAATAATTTTAAATTTATATTTTATAATGAGTTTTTATAAATAATTATATAAATAATAAACAATTAATGAATAATTAATGACATAAATTACAATATGTAGAAGCTTGAAAATATAATAGTTATGTACTATTTTCCCATTTTTTTCTTTTTTATAAATATCTCCTGCATATATATTTTGTAACAATAAAATAATTTTTAAATAATAATGAAACTAGAAAAACATCTTTTGTTTATAATAATAATAGGAATTTTTAATTTTCCTTTAATTTTATTTAACTTTTGCTTGTGCAGCAACTGCAGCCATTGCAGCTTTTACAGTTTCTTCATCACCTAAGAATTTCATAGATACAACAGGCTTGAAATTTTCATCTAATTCATAAACAAATGGAATACCAGTTGGTAAATTTAATTTCATAATATCATCGTTGCTCATTTCTGAAAAAAATGTAAGATTAATATTATAATATAATATATAAAAAAAACTTATTGTTTTATAAAAATAAAAACTTACGATCTAAATGTTTAACTATGCCACGCAAACTATTTCCATGAGCAGCTATAATAATTCTTTTTCCTTCTTTTAATTGAGGAATAATAGTATTATTCCAATATGGTAATGTCCTTTCAATTGTTAATTTGAGGGATTCAAATTTAGGAAATTCCTCTGGTTTTGGATCATTTGCATATCTAGGATCCTTTACTATTATTTCATAATATTTATGATCTGGTTCCATAGGTGGAGGAGGTGTATCAAAGGATCTTCTCCAAATTTGAACTTGTTCTTCACCATATTTAGCAGCAGTTTCAGCTTTATTTAAACCAGTCAAACCTCCATAATGACGTTCATTTAATCGCCATGTCTTTTGAACAGTAATGTTTTCTTGTCCTATTTCTTTAAGAATTGCTTTAAGAGTATCTTGAGCTCTTGATAATAATGATGTATGAGCAATATCAAAAGTGAACTTTGCTTCTTTGATTGCTCTTCCTGCTGAAATTGCTTCAATCTTACCTATAATTTTGAATAATTATATTTTATATAATTTCAATATTAATTTATTATAATAAAATAATTTATTATAATAAAATTAATTAATAAATTTATTGTATTAAATAAATTTGTATTTATATACTATATTTTTAATAATTATATAAAATTAGTTATATTTTTGAAAATAATGTTGAATTATATAGATCATACATTTATTCATTTTTTTAATTTTATATATGAGAAGTATAAAATAATTATAATATTAATATTACTTTTATTTATTATATCTACGCATATCAATTTTTAAAATTAAAAAGCGAAGGAAAAGAAACTTAACCATTTCATTATTTGAAATCATATGACCTTTTGCCCTTGAAATTTATTTATGAAAAATTAGTTACCTTTATCAGATAAATGGGAATCATACCATCCACAAAATAAATTCAATTTATTCCATTCACTTTCTCCATGACGTACCATTACAATCGTATATTTGGACATTCTTTTACCAGAGCTAACTCCACGTAAAAACGAAATAAGCACACGATTCGCAAGCACAGATCTCTCTTCAATATTTCTGCACAACTGGTTCAATTGAAAGCCCCCACCACCTATCGTATTTTTTAATTGTACGAGTACTTTATTCAAAATATTAGATAAAAACATTTTAATATATGTTATTTATGATTGTACATATTTATATTATATAAATTAAGAAATTATAATTATTTAAATAATGATGATATACTAATTTAACTAATATATATACAAATGTAGATTTTTTTAATTTTTCTTAGTTGCTTTTTCGGTCAATAAAATATTTCGCGCCATTGTATTAGTTCTCATTTTATTTACATCATATTGATTGTAAAGTATAAAAACACGATCGGTTTAAGTGTTTAGTGCTTAATAATTATTAAAATATGAAATAATTATTTCTGATTGGACTATAGTTTTTATATATTAATGATTAATTATATCATTTAAAAAAAATTATTCTTTTGAAGTGAAATGTAAAATAACCTTTATGAAAATTAAATGTATTAATGTTTTAAATCTAATCTAAAATTATATATTATATACATATATATGAAAATAACAAATAGTTTTTGTCATTGGTTAATAACACGTGTTAATTTATTGAAAGAATGGCATATAATATGGAACTTAATTTAAATCAGAAGGTTGACGATTCTTCTTTGAAATTGGATACAAATTTTTTACAAATCTCATGCAACTGGCAGATCAGCAACAATAAACAGTTTTGTGATACTTTCACAGTGAAATCTTCGTCTCTAGAATTTAAAAAGTAATTTAAATAAATCTAAAATAAATGTAAAAAATAATTTAAATAAATAAATATATATTTATTTAAATTATTTTTGTATTTAAATATAAAACTTAAAAAATTTAAAAATAATATAAATATTCCAATTTATTATAAAATTTTATTATTTATTAAATTATATTTTACAACTACTATAAAATCATTTATTTATTATCTTATTAAAAATATTTAATTTTTATATAATTATATAAAGCAATATTTTCATATTTTTTTAACTGAAATAAATATAAATTTCTTTACAGAACTAATTTTGAAGATATTGTTTCTTTGAATACATGTATATCTTTACAACCAACCGATTCCAACAATGAACCATGTATGTTAGATATAAAATTAACTAATGGTCAAAAAATCTCACAAATTGCAGTAGTTTCTGAAGCTTATGTATTAGAATTTTTCAAACAATTTGGAGAATATGAAACAACAAAGTTTGCAGAATTTATAGATGAATTTGAAGATAATTCAGTTTATTTTGCAGAAACAGCAATTTTTCCACATGCTACAGAAGCTAGCATTAAGGTACAGATAGTATGTACACTAATAGCTAAAATTTTGCAAAGAAATGTATATAATTAAAATTTTTCATTTTAGTTTACAAAAACAAAAAGTAAAAATTCAATTATGTGGATATATGGTATAAAGCTCTATCTAACAGAGTCAATTAATGAAGCTAAAAATTTCTCTACAGAAGTATTTAATCCTGAAATAATAAAAAATTTTTTAAGTAAATTTAATAATGAAGGGAACAATACCACAAATGATGTTCAATCATGTTATATGAATATTTTGAATTCATCAAAAAATAAAAGTGTTCATAAAGATAATGGAAAAGAAATGATACAATCTATAGATAAAAATATTACATCAAATGATATAGATATTGTAACATATATTGATAAGAAATTTGAAGATATAGAGGAAAGATTAATGAAAAGAATTGATGAAATGGAAAAAACAAGTCAAAAACTTGAAACTATTTTAAAACAGTTAGAAACTCAATATAGTGTCAAGTGATCTTCATTTTATATAACTTAAAAGTATATATAAATAATGACAATATGTATTTAATTCTGTATACTATTCTATATATGTAAAAAATTTTGAAAATACTTTTTCTTAGTGTTTTATTGCTAAACATTTCTTAAATACCTATTTACATATTCTAGAAATTTTACATATAATGTAAAATTTTATATATTTTGAGTGCATTAGTTACATTTACTTTTTATTTATCTATTTATATTGCGATTTGACTTTTTAAATACATATAAGAATGTATTATATGTAAGAATATACCAAGAATCATATAATCATTATATTTCATTTTGTTCATTCAATTCTGTTATATCTATCAAATTTTATACAAATGTAAAAATCGTGGAACTATAATGTGCATAGAGATATATTTGCATAATAAAGTTTGAACATAAATTTATTTCAATCAGTATTGCTATCTTGCGGAGGATCCCATTGATGAAGTTGTTTCCTCCACAATCTTACCATACTATCCCATCCTCTTCTACTATATTTAATATACTTTGGAGGTGTTCTTGGATGTTCTCTTGTACGTTTTTCTCTAAAATATATATATAATATAATAGTTCTTAAGAAAATGTATATTATCAATAATATTTTAATTCATAAAATTCTTACTTAGGCACAGCCTGAATATATCTATCATATCCAATAGTATTTTTTCCATAATCTATTTCTTTTTGCCTACGTGCTAATACTCTAGGATCTGTTTCATATTCTACTCGTCTTTTACCACTATCTGAAGAATTTGTAGTAGAACTTGAATCGCTATTACGTCTAATTCGAGAAATTTTTGCATCTTCATTATTTATTTGATTTTCCCTAATACGTTTACGAAAACCATCATCTGGTTTGTTTTTTATATTATCTTCATACTTTATACTGATTGCATTATTTGTTTGATTTTCTATGAATTCAGACATACTATCAATTTCTACATTTGAACTAACACCTTCTTTATTTTCCTGATCATTATGTGTTTTAGATGTACAAGATTTGTTTTCTAATGAATTTTTGCTTTTTAGATCTTCTTTATTTGAGTCTACTATTTTACTCAATTCATTTGAACTCATACAAATGGCTTCATTAAGAAGAGCATCATCTTCTTCTGTTAATTGAGACCACGAAATTTGTGCGTTTAATTCCATTTTAATTCGATTATATAGAAGGTATTTTAACAATCTATGAGAAGAAACTAACATAAATCGAAACCAAGAATTTAATTGAAGAGAAAATACGATAAATAAAAGTATCTTACTTAATAAAAATAACCTAAATAAATATAATAACTTTTATTTTAGAATATAAATTAAAATCATTAATTACGAGTGTCATAAAAAATATAAGAATTTAAAAGGTAATTATATTTTGTGATTTCAAAATATTAAAGTTTCAAGCACTTGAAGAAATTGCACTTAATTTTAAACAAACACATAGAAATTCATTCTCGTAAATGTTATGAATTCTGCAGTACGCGCCTTTTCTGGTAAACTAACGTTTACTTTACACACTTTGAAGAATTATTAAATAAGTTTAATTTAGGTTAAAAGCTTTAAAATTTTTTTTCGCTGATGATCTTTATAGAACATATATATTACAACTATAACAGCAATGATTGTCCAAAATTTCATTTCTTAATGCGTTTTTATAAGTATGGCATCAAAAACTCAATTACATTCCTCTTATTTCAAGATCACTTTTCTTCTTATGAAATTGAATATTATAAGATATCCGCGGCAATTTAGCGCTTTTTGTTTGTCAAGTTTACATCCCCTAACGACCAATTTTAAAATAACAAAAAATATTATCTGTTCAAATTTATAATATTCTTTAATATTTAAAAAATTTTTGAAACTATAACTAATATTTTATAGAGACATTATTATTATTATTATTAAAAAAATTAGAATATACATCATTTATTAATGTATTATATATTTTTAAAAATATATATAATAAATATTTATGTTAATAACAATAAAATAATTAATAATTAACAATTTATTTTATAATAATTGTTTCATTTAATGAATCTTTAAAGAATTATAAAGTTATATGATTATATTTTATATATATATTGATTTAAATTTTTATATGATACAATATAATATACATTATCAAAGAAATTTTGAGCATTTCAATTGATAATACATTACACATCAAACGTATCATATAAAAATCATACGTTTTTTTCTATGTATATTAGTGATTGAGAATTTTTTTTCTGAAACAATAATTAAATTTCTATTTTTTAATTGAGATTAATTTTTAGCATTTTTAAATACAAGTAAAATCTATACATATTAACTATAATCGTATAAAATGTCTTCAAAAATAAGAAAGGTTATATTTTGTTATATTTAAATTTATATTTCATATTTATTTATTTTTGTAGTAATATAGTATACATATATTTGTTATTGTATATATATAGTTGTTATTATTTAATTTTTTCTAAATTAAAACTTCTAAAACTTCGTATTTTTTAATTTATACTTAAGTATATAAATATAAATTTTTTTACATTACATAAATAATATATTACTGTTATTTTTAGGAATCATTAGTATTATTATTAAACATTGGAGTAACAAATCCAAATGTAGAAAATAATTCTTTATTAGTTGAAAAAGCAAAGCATATTGCACAAAGAAAAATTGAAAAAATGGTATTATAAAAATTAAATTTAATCTTATTTATATTAATGTATCCATTAATATTTATTATTTTGTAGATTTTTTTAAAACCTAAAGATGAAGTTGCAATAATGTTGATGGGTTCCTCGATTACAAAAAATCATCTTAACTCAAAATATATAGAAGAATTCACAGATTTTCAGGTTCCAAATTGGGATTTTATAAGAAAATGCATGAATTTAAAAAGTACAAAATATTGTTATAATTGGGTTGAAGCACTTTATGCTGCAGTGGAATTTATAAAACAAAATGTGTATGTTTAAATATATTATATATTTTATATTATTTTATTATAATTTATGTATATTTTAATAGTAATTATGATATATTTCTTATTTTAGTATTGATAATTCTATAAGGAAAATAATTTTGATGTCTGATTTTAATGAAGAAACAAATATTATTTCAAAATTTGAAGCAAAATTAATCGCAAATAAACTCTTTGAAGAAAAAATTCAATTAATCACCATGTAATGAATATATTTTATATAAATTCCTTAATTTCATCTTATGAATTATTAAGCATAATTTAATTTTTTTGTAATTTTTAGAGCAGAAAATCTACTGCATGATAAATCTTTGACTTCTCTTAACAGTAGCAAAAAGCTTTTGAAGGATGTTCATGATCAGGTTTTATATATTTTATTAAATTATTGTATATATTAATTATCATAATAATATTTTATAATATATATTGTCATATATTATCATTATATTTATTTTATTTTTTAGATTAATGGTCAACATATGATATTTGATGATGCTATATCAAGTTTGAAATTTTATGAAGAAACACCAGTAAAACTATTTCCAACTTATTATGATTTACAATTACTTGATAAAAAAATACCAATTGTTAGTTATGTTAAAGTAAGGAGAAATTATACATCAGGAAGATATGCTATATATAATTATTATAGTAAATCATGAAATTTTTATTAGATAGATATAGAAAAATTTCCAACATGGAAAAAAGCAAAAGGTAATCAAAAACTTGAAACAAAAACTGAATATTTGGATGGACAAAGAAATTCTTATGCAAAGGATGAAATTATAAAAGGATATAAATATGGAGGAACTTTTATTCCAGTTGAAAGTATATATTAAATTGTTTATATTGTTTGTTATTGTAAAATGTTATATATATTATTATATATTTTATTTTATTATAGAGGAACTAGAAGATAAGATGAGTTATAAAAGTGGGATGAAAAGCTATAAAATTTACGGTTTTACAGATAGAAATAATATTGATTTGGAACATTTTTATAAAAGTGCAACACATGTTATTTTACCTTCAAGTGAAGAAAGTGTATGTTATATGTCTTATTGTTTCATTTATATTAAATAATTGCGAATTAATATACTTATGTTGATTTTTTAGAGTGTAATAAAACCATTTTATAGTTTGGTACAAGCAATGCATGAAACAAAGTCAGTTGCTATTGTGAGAAAAGTTTTCAGAAATAATAGCACTCCTAGAATGGTTGCATTGTTTCCATGTATTGATATTCCTGATGAACCATGGGTATTATAAAATCTTTTTTTTAATTATATTATTTTTTAATTTTTACTATTATATAAAATAGATTATTTGTATTTATATAGTGCTTAGTAGAAATAGAATTAGCATTTGCAGAAGATCAAAGATTAATAGAATCAAGACCTATGAAATCTATAATTAAACAATTATCGAATGAACAAAATGAAGCTGTAGATAATTTAATAAATTCTCTAATGTTAAATGATATACAGTAAGTATATTTTTTTTTTTTTTGGTATATTGTAATAAGTATATAATTTTGTATTTTCTATAATATTGTATATTTATAATCAGGGATAGTTATGAAGTAGATGGAAATCAATATTTTTTACCTGGATGTGTTCCAAATCCTGCAATACAGCATAGATGGCATATATTATCATATCGTGCCATTAATCCAGATAAACCATTACCACCTATGGAGAATTATTTGAAAAAAATTTTGGAAGCTCCATTAATAAAAGAAAGAAGTAAATCTCATATGCAGAATATTGCACAGCTATTTCGATTAGAAAATATAGATTTAAAGGCCAAAGAAAAGTACGAATTACACATTATGATAAATATGATATATATTTTTATTTAATAAATGTGATATATTTCCAGAAGTGATATAAATGAAGATAACATGCAGATCGATGATAATTCTGATACTAAAGATTGTAATAAAATAGAAGATAAAGTTGATATTGAAAATAATTCTTATAAAGAAGATTCAATTTTGTCTTTGGATACCTCAGATGTT
>NW_006263353.1:230256-232366 GCF_000469605.1 Apis dorsata | reverse complement strand
TATATATATATATATATATATATATATATATATATATATATGAAATCTATTTAATGAATTCATTTTTATTTCAGGCTGCTAATATATAGTTTTTCTAATATATTTATAATATTTTAAGTTCCTCTTCCAAAGAAGTTTCACAAGATTATTTTTTAAATTAACCATATTTACTTTCATATCTCTCGTATTTTTTGCAAATTAAATATAAAAAAAATATATATATTTTATGTAAAAAGTAAATATTATATAAAAATAAAGAAATAAAATATGTAGTAAAAAATAAAACGTGTAACTAACTGTTTGTATATTCCTAATTAGAAGACAACCTTTTGAAAACAATATTTATTATAAATTGATGATACTATCAAATATAGAAAGGACAAGCTATCCACTTGACACCTACTTTATTTTTTTAAATTCTCCTAAATTTACAATCAATGACTACAATCAATGACAATTACAACATGAATACACATATAATTACATATATAAAATATTTAATATTTCTATTTTTAATTTAATATTTTTATACTTTTTTTTTATATTTCTAGATTTTTTTTAAATATTATATAATGTATCTATATATTTTTTACAAAATTAATTTTAACAATAAAACTTGTTAATAAATATTTTATTTGTCATTGATTTTTATATTTTAAATATATATAATAAATATAATTATATATCATATCTATTATTATTTTTCTTACGATAAGCCTTTTCTGGATATATTTCATTCAAAATATCTTATTCTTTTTATTCTTTTTACTATACTCATTATATTCAATTATAAAATTAAGTTAATTTTATAAGATTGGAATATTGTTACTCTGATATTTTGATATATTCTGTACAACATAACGGCACATACAGAGCCTGCGGGGAGCGCAAATCTGCCGCAATCTCAGTCAACGAAGAGACGTTGCCTCGCGTGGATCAACAGGTGTTTTTGCCCGTGCAAAGTACATTTATCAACATGGGTAAGTTTCAATTCATGTTAATATAATCGATATAGACAAATTTATATTTTTATTGCATTCGATGTTGAAATGCTAAAACGTATCGAGATTTGTTTCGGCAGTGAAAACAGAGAATAAAAGGTGAAACCCACGCATAATGTCTTGCGTCTTCTTTTAGGTATGCACATGAGTATATTATTTATATTAGATATTTTACTTATACTATTTTTCTGATATAATAATAGTATTGCATATTTTGGATATCACTATTAAATTTAATTATTATAAAATTTATTTGATAATGCTAGATTTCAATATTAAATATCATATAATTTTTTTTTAATTGCATAAGAGATAGTTTTTAATTTTCTAAATAATGATAATAATGAAAAAGTTAAAATTATAAATATCTATAATTATACAAATGGATTTAAAATAATTAAAGAATTATATAATTGATTGATATGATATTTGCTATTTAAAAAGCTTAATATACCATTTAAATTTTAATAAATTAGTTAATAATATTTTTCATTCATAAATAATTAATTATTATAATTATTTTTGAAAATAATTATAATAAAAAAGTGATATTTTTTTAAAATATTTTAATATTTAATTTTTATTATATATCAATATTTTAAAAAATGAAAAGTCAAAAGTTAAAAATAAATATTTTTTATTCTATATAATTCTATGAAATGAAAGAACGATATAATACTAATTTTACTGTATTGTAATGAACGAACTATACCTTTTAAATGTCACAGATGAATGTCATGAAGAAAATGTCATGTTAAAATATTTTAAAAATTATAAATAATTTCTTTCTGCATCGTTTTATCTTTCTCAGAAACAATTAAATTGTATTCATAATGATTGCCTCCAGTTTTTGATGAATCAACGATCACTTTCATAATGTCTGTATACTTTTACACTTTAATGTTGACCTCGAAAAGAATGAGAACATGATAGTCAGAAATTGAGAATTAGCTGTTTCAATTTTAACTTATTTTTTACTTTTAATTAATTAAATCAAATAATATTATATCAAATAATCATTATATCTATATATTATTATTTTTATTAATTATATTAATTATATTATTAAATCTATACTTGCAATATAATCTAGATTATATGCAATAATA